>NW_027185664.1:11720714-11744971 GCF_028583685.1 Petaurus breviceps papuanus
CTTCCTTCCCTCCTTCCCTCCTTCCCTCCTTCCCTCCTTCCCTCCTTCCCTCCTTCCTTCCTTCCTTCCTTCCTTCCTTCCTTCCTTCCTTTCTTCCTTCCTCCCTTCCTTCCTTCCCTCCTTCTCTCCTTCTCTCCTTCCTTCCTTCCCTCCTTCCTTCCTCCTCTCCTCTCTTCTCCTCCTTCCTATCCTTCTGTCCACATGAAGTGTAAGGTTCTCTGCCCAAAAGAATGAAATTTTGAACAGTGAAACTTCACAAGATATCTTGGGGTGTCTGGGCTAGATTTCAACCATGCTTTAAACCCAAATCACTCTGGCTTTCATTGATTGACCAACAATAGGTACCAGTCCAAGCCCAACTTGGTCATTATTTGGGCCCTAATGACTCAGAGTGAAGACAAATAGCAATTTTTTTTCTGTTATGTTTAGAAACCCTGAGGGTCTTCCTCTCCCAGATTAAATTTTTTTTTTACTAGGTAAAAGAGGCCATTCTTTGCTTCATTTCTTATCTAGTCTTAATCATTGAATGGGCATTACCTCAGTCAAACTGAGACCTGGGAAAGACTTTAACTTAAAAAAACCAAGGTCTCCCTCTGCATCCGGGGCCATCCACAGTCTCCTGATCTATATAACTCGCCACTGAACCTAGATGGCTCCTGAGGAGAAAGTGCGGTCGGTGACCTTGCACAGCCCTGTCTCACTTTGATCCAATTCACTTGCAAGTCGCGGCATCACCTTCCTGACGTTGTGGTTATCTTTGAGAATGAAGGACAAACAAGACTAACACAATAAAGGCCATTGTAAGTACCGTCATTGCTACATCTGAATATGCAGCACTTCACTGCAGTGTTACACAATCATCAGTGTTCTGCTTGACATTACTGGAAGAAGGTATTCTAAAGATAGATTTTAATCTCCTTAAACTCTATTTCAGGAGGAGGCCCAACACAGTTTGCTCTCCACTTTTCACCAACTATGAAACTTTTGGACTTCTCCATCATGCCCCCTTGCCGGGTACCTTCTTCTCTGACCTGCTTTTCACCTTACTTTTGTTCGTTGTCTTCCCCCATTAGGTTGTAAGCCCCTTGAGTTCAGGGACTGTCTATTGGTATTTCTATCCCTAGTTCTTAGCACAGTCTAATAAATGTTTATTGATTGACTGACTGATTTCCTCTTATAGTAAGAATATCCAACAAAAGCAAACAAAATAAAAACAAAACAAACAAAAAAACCGAGTCTTGTACTGTCCTGTATGGAATATGTAAAAAGTCAAGAGTGTCCCCAAAGTGGGGACAAACTACTTAAGAAAGCACATGGGTATTTGACCTTAGTGACTTACCCAAACATTTTTGTACTTTTTAACTAGAGAAGAAGGAAGAATTAGCTTACAAAACCTGAAATCTTTGCCTACCAATTTGGAATCAAGATAATTTTCCTAGCCATTTTTCTTGGTGATAGTTTATACTGGAATTGAAGAGTTCAGTTCCCGTGCTGGATGCTGGTTTGATCATACGTATTTCCTGGCCTCTCTCCACTGTACAGTCACGATACTTCAAAAGGATAAACACACTTTCTCTGAAAAACTAGGTGCCATTTAAAATGGCCTTTGAAAGGTAGAAAGTATCACATTCCTGTCTTAAACATCACTGTAGCTTTTAAATGTATTCACTATGTGTGAATAACTGTTTAAGTAGTGAGAACAATGTAAGAACACAGGGGCAATATGGATACTGGTAAGGTTTTTCACACTACATAATGTAAATTCATCAGAAAGAATTTAATAGTGTAGATCTATGTTTTGTGATTTGAGATTTGAGTTTTTGTTATTGTCTCAACAAAATCACTGTTTGAATGACTTCTAAGAATCTTATCAGTTACCATGAACCTGAGGAGATCAGTTTAAATAATCAGTGGTAACTCAGTGGTTGGTAACTTTATTTCTTATCTAGAATGCATGGCCCTTTTTATGCAGAACACAGTTTTAGGAATAATCAGCAAATTATCAAGAAGGATTTACTGAGTGCTTGCTATCTGCCAAACACTGGGCTACTGGGAATACAAGGAAAGGTAAAAGCAAACAAACAAACAAATAAATAAACAAATAGTCCCTGCCTTCAAAGTATAAATATTCTAAAGGAGGAGAAAATATGTAAATAATTAGGGCCAGCACAAAATTTATGCCAAGAAATGGAAGATTGTTGTTCATTCTCTATACTTCTCTAAGAAGATCAAAGACGTAACAGGGTCATGTCTTGTCTTGCATGTGAATTGGGCATAAGTGAAGCAAAACCACCCAATGTCATCAGCCTCGATCTCTTTTCCAGAGTCATCAAAATTCAGTGACAAGACAAAGGTCAAGATGATTATGGTCCAGGATGCAGTGGGTGACCATGGCCTTCCTAAATAAGGAAGTCTTAAGTCACAGTCTGTCTGAAGTCATGCCCATTCAATGACTAGGGTCTGGGTGAAATTGAGACAAAAGATGGATCAATTTACCACCCCAAAGATATCAATCTGCAAGGGGAAGACCTTCAGAATTCTTGGTAAGAATAGAAAAAAATTGCAATTTGCACTCATTCTAAGTTATCAAAATATAAATATCAAATATATTATATAAAATATAAATGAACCACCTAGGCTAGGGTTGGGACTATTGTTAACAGTTCAACAAAAGCTAGAGTGATTTCAATTTTAAGATACTTAATTAAAAGATAATTGCAGAAGGGAAGACTTGGGGGGTGGTAGTAATAGGATCTGAAAGACCTCCAGCAGAAAGTACATATCATTGTTTGTCAACTTCTGCCATAGTTCTTAATCAACTTGCAATGTAAAAACCTCCCATATGCTTTTACATAAGCATTTATAACAGTGCAAGACATGGTGCAGTATAGTGACTAAAGTGTTGGCAGGGAAACCTGCATTCCAGTCCTAACTCTGACTTATAATGACAATATGACCACATGACTTTACTTCTTGGGGTGGGGGAGACAGAGAGAGAGAGAGAGAAGAAGATGCAACAGTTCAAGTTCATATGTATGTACACACGCATATGTCTTTATGTATACACATATATGTACACATACAAACATACGCATATATGTATTTGTGTGTACACACACGTGCACACACAATTAGAAACAAGGAGGAAACTGAAATTAAAAGAAAAAAATGGAAAGAACTAGCTGGATCCTCAAAATGCCTGGCACACTGACAGCTGAGCACAGGGTATGTGAAGGGGTTTTATGCCTCTCTTTTGCTAAATCTGACAGCTCAAATGAGAATTCTATTTGGTGATTGCAGGCAAAGGGATTTCTTAGAGAAAACAAGTATTCGAGTTAAATTTAAACCACAAGTTGTGAAAATTATTCTTTCATTTTGTAAGATTCTGGAGGTTACTGGCATGAAGTTAAATCCATCAGCTGACCCACATTCCCATGGACCATATAGCTATCATTAAATGCTTCCATTATTTTGTTAGCATGTAATGGAACTATAGCAGAAATTACCTCTGCTATGGAAACAAAAAGTGAAACTTGCATGTGCCTAATCCAGTGGTTCAAGTTAATTAGACTATAATGTGCACATTTCAAATTGTATAATTTTTTAATAATAATTATATGCTATGGAGACATCTATTAAAAGCCTAGAGCGATAATTTAAATGCAAAACTCCTGATAGAATTCTATTATATTTTTCATACTAAATTAATGTTACAGGATTCTAATGGATGCTTTAATTAGGCATTGATGTTATCAGCAATATTTGGCCAAATAAAATCTTCCACTGGGAAACATTCATTAAGCTTAATCTGTGTCAGTCAATAGTAAGCCTTTTCTGAGCCTTGTGACTCTAAGGCGGTGGCAAGGAGTTACCACCCTTCCAATAAATCTGGTATTCCCCCCAAAATGCTAAAATATGTGAGCATTAAGTATCTCTTAAATTTCATCATTTTCAGACAAGCTACTAATTATTAGACACTAATTGCTGAGCAGTAGACCTCAGGACCCTTCTGGAATAGAAGCATTGTATTAAAAAATTGTATCAGTGCATTTTTCTGCAATTAACGAAAAAAGGGAGCAGCACTTTTTTGTGGTAGCAAAGAAGTAGAAATCAGTATTTGGGGAGCTGCTAACCAATTACATGAATGTAATGGGCTATTTCTGTGCTGTGAGAAGTAACGAACATGATGAACAGAGAGAAGCATGGGAAGACTTAGACGAACTGATTCAAAAGGAAGGAAGTAGAAGCAGGAAAACAACATATTCAATGATTACAATGATGCAAATGGGAGAAAACACCAAAACAATCAAAACTGAATGTTGAAGAATTATGATGACTAAACTTGACCCCAAAGAATTGATATGAAAAGATATTCCCTCTGGGGTATATCTACTGGCTACTCTCATCCTCTGTAGAACAGAGTGGAACGTCATACATAACTTTAGGCTCTTTTTAATGTGTTGCTTGATTTTGCTGAACATTTTCTCTCTTCTTTTTTAGTTTATACTATTAAGTATGGAACTTTATAAGGGGGAAAAGAGATGGAGAGATGGGCAAATGTATGTCATGTAAAAACAACAAAAATTATATATATACATATATTTTTGTTGTTTTTACATGCATGTATATGTATATAATTATATATGTAACAATTATATATCTATATACTTGTTTTATATGTATGTGTTTTATATGTGAACATATGTTCAATATGTGTATACATGTACACATATATTTTACTTTTTTTGTTTTTATATCACTACACTTCTCTGTATAGCCTTCCCACTCCCTTCCTCCTTATAGACTTCTATCCTTTATAATATATACTAAAAAATAAGATAAAAAATTCAGTAAAATAAAGCAACACTTTGAAAAAAGTTACACTCTGTTTCTATATATGTGCACATATATATATATATATATATATATATAATATACACATTTAGGTGTAGAATACTTATAAACACACATCCACAGGGTGTGTGCTCCTCTCATTCCATCCCCTTTCTTTAAGCAACTCAAAAATGGAAATCAATGTTAGAGTGACCTTTGTACTGGTTGGTGGGGGAAGTAGAAGCAGAAGTGAATCATGGTGTTCCCTGATAGGCTGTGACAGAAAACAATACACAATGGGAGAAGTAGAAACAGCCCTGAAGTAAACAATTGAGGGCAGAAGAAAAGAACTGGCCAAGTTTGGGAATGGCCATTGTTTTACTCACCAGTGATTTTTCCATTAGCTTCTAAAGGAGGCTGCCAACTCACAATGACAGCTCGAGGCTTCCCTTCCCTAGTAATGACTGTCAAATCCTTGGGTGCAGAAGTTGGAGCTGCAAAAGGAGATGGAAAGAAAGCTTAATCACCGAGAATGAAAGAAAACAAACACCCATGGGATGTTCAATCATGATCTTGCTTTGCTAGTAGTTGGTCAAGTACAGTAGGTTTCTTTTGGTTTTTATTTCCCTCTTTTCCTTCCCCATCTACTTCTCTGTCCCCCCATGTCTGAATTTAGACCAAGGGAGAAGAAATATTCAGGGCATTCTATGGAAGCCAAAAGCACTGGTTTTATGGAGTAGAGCACATAGTATTTTTTAAATTTTTAAAAAATTTTTTGCCTTTTGGAGGGCAATTGGAGTTAAGTAACTTGCCCAAGGTTACACAGCTGGTTTTTTTGTGTTAAGTGTCTGAGGCCAGATCCTAACTCAGGTTCTCCTGACTCCAGGGCCAGCACTTTACTCACTGCACCACCTAGTCACCCTAGAGCACATAGTATTGATGTGTTTTTAGTTGATTTCTACAATGGAAAATCTAAAACAGTTATAAGTTATAAGCCTACCTACTTCTTTAACTACCTTTAGCATATGGATTAATTCATTGCTCAGTATTAAAAAAAATGTTATCTATACTAACCCACCACTCATAGTATTATAAATTTTAGAGCTAGAAAAGACATAGAGGGCATCTAGTCAAATACTTTCATTTTACAGATGAGTAAACTGAGACCCAAAGTCATAGAAATAGTAAATGGCAGAGAGGGAAATAAAACCAGGGTCCTCTGATTTCAATTCAGTCTCATATTTTTCCCTTTGGGAACATGTTTATTAGTATTTTAGGACTTACAAGTTAAAATGGAAACACTTTCTTGCTCTGCCTAGGCTGTGTGGTGTTAAGGAAAGCACTGGCTCCAGAGTCAGATGATGGAGTTCAAATTCTTGACCTTTGTCAAGGCCTGTATGACTGTGGGGAACTCTTTCAACCTGTAAATTAAGTGTAGCTTTTCTGGGTCTCAGTATACAAAATGGAGATTTGGACTAGATGGTTTCCAGGGTCACTTGTGGTTCTAAATCTATGATCTGATGATATTCACTAAAATCTAAATAAGAAGAAAAGGGTTTGATGGGAGCAGAACAGATTCAGGACGACAGGACAAATCTTTCTATTTATAGAGGAAATAGCTACCAATGAGGTACAGATTTAGGAAGGATTTCTATTTAATCTGTTAAAGTTCAGCACAGTTTTGCCACACATCAGGAAGACGTATATTAAACATCCCTTTTACTCTTGTGAATTGCTGGTCCCATAAGGATCATGGAAATTTTAAGTCTTTTCTCCAGAAGGTGCCAATGAGTTGTAACAACAGGGTAAATATATATGTTATGCTATTTTCTGTATGTACTCTTTTTTCACTCTCTCACTCTCATTAGATCACAGATTTTAAGTGAGAAGAGACTAGTCTAACGCTCTCATTTTACACATGAGGATACTGAGCCTCAATGAAGTTAAGTGACTTGCCCAAGATCATTCAAGATCAGAGAAATAATTTGAAACCTGTTCTTCTGACTCCAGAGTAGGACATTCTTTTCCCTGTACCATGTTGTCTTGTGTCTCCCTTCTCACCCCCCTCATCCTCCTCTCTTCTCCTTATATTACTTTCTCCTTCCTCCTCACCTATTCCTCTCTTTCTCTCCCCTCTTCTTGTCTTTCCTTCTGCCCCTCCCTTTCCATCCTTTCTACTCTTGTCTCCTACAGCTTTCTTTCCCCCTTCTTCTCCATACTTTAACATATTTCAGTCCATAGTCTAATATGCACTTCTAATCTCTGTGGATCAATCTCTCTCTCCCCCTCTTTCCATCTCTCTCTCTCACACACACACGCACATACATACATATACATATTTAAATATATACCCAGGCTGAATCTCAGTATTCTTTTAAGTTACTTCTGCTTTTCACCTACTTGGAATGAGTATGTGTATATGTATGTATATATACACACCTATTTACTTATGTACATATTAGAATGCAAATTCCCTGAAGTCAGGAATTGTTTCATTTTATCTTGATATTTCCAGCATGTGAGAAAGTGCTTGGCATATAGCAAGCACTTAATAAGTTCTTGTTGGTTGATCTTTAATTGTGATTTTGAGCTTGACATTGTTTAAGCTAGATTTTCAAAGCATGTAAAAGGACCTATCAATCTTATGGCTTTATCTTTCACCTAGAAACCCACTCATATTCCCAAATCTAATGACTCTATGCCTGATTCTCCAAGTCATCTGGGGTCCCAATGTCAAGACTATTGCTATTCAGTTCTATCCATATGAGTTATGTAATGTGACCTCCTGAGGTATAAGAAATAATAAATTAGGTCAAGCCTAGATTCCTGAGGAAGGAGACTATGAGCTAATATGCATGATAATGAAGGCCCCATACCAGGGAAAATTACCAATCGTAAAGCAACACTGTCACTAGAAGATAACACTGAAGACAATGCTCCCTAAAAGAAGGGATTACCAGAGAGACATGGAAAAAACCACACACAAGCAATTCAAGATAGTTGCTAGGCTATGGATAGTTGCCTATGGAAGGATGTGATGTAGTCATGAACTTCCTGGCCTTTATCTGTTATTGAAAGCTATTAAAAATTTTAGTTCATGTTAGTCATTAGATAAAAGGCTGTGCCTTTTAAACTAGTCGGGATGAACCATTTTTCCTTCTTTATATTAAAAGCTGATGACTGGGTAAAAAGAAGCTCAAAGGTGATGAGCCAGCTCATTTTGCTAAATGAAGGCATAAAGGAAAATAAAATGATCCATGAACTTCATCTTTTTTGAGTATAAAAAATGAATCATCCAATTAAAGAAGTGGGTTATTATAATAAACTTTAATGTGTGCTTTTTATAAGATGCCAACAAACAAGGCTGATTAAACATTTTTTATCTCTTCTTTTAACGATCTAACATTCATTTGTTTGTTTTTGTCTGGCACGTGATTTCACCAATATAGGATATAAACTAATAACTTTTCTATAACTTGTAGTCTGAGGGAATTTACCCAGGTCACTGAAAGGTTAAGTGACTTACTGGTGATCACAGGTCCAATATATGTCAGTCAAAACTTAGGTCATCCTGATTCTCAGGGCAGTCATTGATACAATGTTCTTTGCCACCTCTCATTTTTTTTTATTACATAAGTGATTACAAATAACAGATATCTAGATTCTGTATTGGTGGCAGCTAGGTAGGTGGCTTAGTTGCTAGAGGGCTGGGTCTAGAGTCAGGAAGTTCAAATCTGACCGGTCACTTACCAGTTGTGTGACCCTGGGCAGGTCATTTAACTTCTATTTCCCTTAATCCACTGGAGGAGGAAATGGCAAACAACTCAAGTATCTTTGCCAAGAAAACCCCATGGTCAGAATTGGAATATTATGGTCCATGAGGTCACACAGAGTCAGACGTGGCTGAATGACTGAACACCAGCAAAATGCTATATTATGTTTTTACCAAAGTCTGGGTTTGAACTATTTCACTTATTCCCAAAGATATTTGAAGTAACAATATGCTACTTTAAGTTTCACTTATATATCAATCTCCATCTGATCCATGTCTGTAAATATAACTATCCTTTGACTTTAAGAGAAGCCAACTCATTTCTCATTTTCCCATATTGTTATTATCTATCACTTGATCCCTGTGGCATGACTTGAAGTGAGAAATAGTAGGTTTATAGAAGTGAGACAAAGAGGTTAAATGACTTCTTATGGTTAATGGCAGAGCCAAGACCAAAATCTGAGTCACCTGATAGCCCTGAAGTTCAATACTTTTCTCATTAGACTAAATTGCTATTGTGGACATAATAGAGCTAAAATAATTCGGGCACGTATGAAAATATAGCTAGGTTTATTATAAACTATGGTAGACATTGTGAGATGAATGAGGCATAAGTGCAAGGCCTCGCTTTATTCACTTTTATAGGACAGAAAAAACATATGAAGAGATAATTATAATATTAGGTGTTGTCACTTATGAATGATATAAATAGTCACAGCAGCAAAGGGGAAAAAGAGATTATCAGGGGAAGAGGATGACTGGGATTTTCATGAGTTGTAGATAGGGACACAAGGATAGCCAAAATTCATAAGTAAAGATATAGAAATAAGAAAAGGCAAATATTTATCAGAAACAAGTAAAGGCTGAGCAGAGAGTTAATTGAGAAGATTGGAAGACAGACTTTGAGGAGGTAAACCTGTATGCTGATGTGGACAGGCTTCAGAGTTACCCACAACAATGAATTTCCTACTCTTTTCAAATATAAAAGACCATGGATGTTCTCCCAATATTGCTAATAGGTAGGATAGGGATGTCTAAAGAAGCTGGTTTTCTGAATGTTTGTGATGAAGTAAATGGAACAGAATTTGGGTGAACAAAGGATGGGGAGTTAAGAGAATATGGAAAAAATTAAGAATTAAGGCATGTACCCCTAATTTGTGTCTAGCCAACAACACTAAGGCACATTTGGTCTTTGTGTTGAATCTCATGGACTGATTCTAGCACTTTGAAAAATTATAACAAAGCTTTAGCAGATATAGATAAGTGACTGACACATTTCTTTACCTCTACTTGTTTTTGCATGTAAAAAAAAATACCTGGGGAAGGGATGGATGTGAGCATAGTAGTAGACTGGACCATGGAGAATGACAGAGTTTGAGATCATTTGTGAACGGATCTATGTTATTAGTAAGAGAAACAACTTGAAAAGTCCAGACTGCACTGTGGGAAATATTGAACATCTAGACCATCAACTTTGGCCTTCATTAAGTAAGCAATTGTGGTTCAGCGGTTTTCGGTCATGTCTCTTTCTGATCCCATTTGGAGTTGCCTTGGTAAGGATACTAGAGTGATTTGCTATTTCCTTCTGCAGCTCAATTTACACATAAGGAAACTGAGGCAAACAGGGTTAAGTGACTTGACCGATGGGAAGTTATAAATGGTTTATGAATAGGAAGCTTGATGTGACAATAGTGTTTAGGATAAATTGAAATGGGGAGAGCCTAGAAACAGATTACTCTACCTAGATTTCCCCAAGTACCAGACTATACATTATGGCCCAAAACTGATGAGATGATTAATTTGGCTGCTCCATCCCACACATATGTTCTGAATTATTGAATATGTAAAAGTCGGTCAGTTGTTTTTTCTACTTGTACTCCCCAAAGCAGGTAAATTGCTCATTTAAAAAAAGTCATATCAACTCTCGACACTGCACAACATTCGAAGACTTCCTCAGCTGTTCTGGTTAGAGAGATCTCACTTGAGCAGAACACTGTGTAAAAAGCTTAGATTCATTGAAACTGGGAAAAAGTACTAGAGAATGGCAAAATAAAACTTCTATAACGTCTTAGGAGGGTGACCTGCAAAAGAAGAGTAAGCCCTCTGTGAAGAGCCCCCTAATGAGTAGGGACTTGCTTGATATATTTTAAAAAAAGTATCATGGGAAGACCACAGTTCACTATTCATCGTTTTTAAAATTTACCTCATCTCAAAAGAAAAGGTTTACAGTCAGTTTTATAAAACAAACAAAAAAAAACCTTTGTAAATACCATAGTGTCATTTCCCACAAAAATGACATAAAGTTACAAACCCAATAATAAAACATCTTCATATCTGCCCTGTTTGGATGCTAGATTTCTATGAATTACACATGCCAACCACTCCACATCATAATCGAGTTAAGGTTATGAACTCTATATTTATGACCATAGTAAATAAAATTGTAAAATTTCAGTGAATTTCATTAGCCTAGATTTGAACTAGTTCAAGTTGAAAAAAGCTTTAAAGTGTCACTCTGTTGCCATTAAGTGGAGGGGAAGACATGAGCTCTGGTTTATACAGGGAGTGAGATATTTTATACATGTGTGTGTGTGGGGGGGGAGTATAAAAATAGCACCAAGGTTGAGCCTAAACTTTTTTTTTTGAATGATCACAGAAGTAATTGCTTTGTCTTAAGACATGCCTATTTCAGGTAGGATTACTTTGGGCTTCTAGTTAATCTGCCCTATTTACAGTGACTTCTAGGACCCATCTGGGAGCTCCAGGTCTCTTTAAGAATTAAGAATAAACAGTTATCTTGCTAATAGGTCAGCAGGAACATTTTCTAATAGCCTGGGAGGCCCATATACAATGTCCTTTCTTGATATATTAGTTGCCTGTTTCCTGGAGATAGAGGTAGTAGCAACAGCAATGGTGGGTTTAGGAAAAAATCACAAGCTCCCATCTGTCAGTCTAGTTCTTTTCCTTTCTGGCCCATTTTCTAACACCAGATCAACCTTCAGATCTCACTTCCTCAAGGTGATATTCCCCCAGATGACTATGTTCTCTAATCACTCCTTTATTCTAAGTCTCTTTAGTGCTTATAAATTTATTCTACACTACATTCTCCTATACATTTTAACATGTTGTATTCAATATTCAAGATTTTTGTTTTGTTTTGTTTTATATGTGCTTAGCATCTCTAACAAGACTTATAATTCTGAGAAATGATTCTTCCTTTTCTCTTGTATTTGGAACATCTGTGTAAAAGTAAACTCCTGTTTATATATACATACATATATATGAACACAAAGTAAAACAGTTATTAAACATTAGTTAGGTAACTGTGGACAGACTGAAGTTTGGCCCTTCTGAATTTGTGTGTATAAAGTAAAAATGAAGAGAAAGATTCAAGGAGATAAGATGTAGATTTTACAGTAACTAAATATACTAAATTTGAGAACTAATCCAAAGATGGCATTTATCCTCACTTCTTGAAATAGCTGTGTGATCCAGTGTTTAGAATGCTGGACTTGAAATCAGGAAGACCTGAGTTCAAATTTCGCCTCAAATACTTATTGGCTGTGCAGCCGTGGGCAAGTCATATAACTTCTGTTTGTCTTAGTTTCCTCATCTATGATGTTGGGATAGGAATAGCAAAGTTGTTACATTACAAAGTTGTTTGAGGATTAAATGGGATAATATTTTTAGACAGCTTTATGAACCTTAAAACACCCTGTGAATGCTAGTTGTTGTGACCACCATCATCATCATTTTGGTATTGTTGTTGTTATAGGTCATGCTCCTGTATCCAAGCTTCACGAAATTCCAGGTCTTGGATAAGGACTTATAAGGTATGTACAGTAGCACCATCCTAATGTAGATGTTCACGCTCACCAATAGTCTAGAGAATAATATAAATGTCAATTCCAAGAGCAGATCACTTAAACAGCTTTGATTTAACATACCTGCTTCATATGTGGTGGCGTGCGCAGTCATACTCCATGTACTTGACCTTTGACCTTTGGTTACCATGACTGAGAATTCATACATAGTGTTTGGTTTAAGGCCTGTCGCTGTGTGACTCAGAGATGTTATATCTGCTGACTATATACATAGGGGAAAAAAAGCAAGTAGAAAAAGACTGTGAACTCTATCAACATGGTAAATCAAGACATGCGAAAAAAAAAGACTATCAAATACCCCAGCAATAAAACACAACAGAAGCATTTTTGCTAATAGAGAAAGTTGGCTCTATTTTTTTTTGAAGAAGTACAAAGATACAGCATTATATTCTGGTTAATTATATACACATTATATGTGTATGTATATATGTATATGATATAATGATATTTTCATTATATTATTTATTATATCCTGATAAACAGTAAAGCAAACTATATCCAATAAAGCAAACTCTTATACTAAAGGGTGATTTACCTTTCCTTATATAAGAACCTGCCATGTTCTTGAGAGAAGTAAACTACAATGACATGCCACAGTTGACCTTATCCTAGGATCTTTTTTCAGTTTAGAGAATGCTTGTATAGAACAGAAAATCAAACTGGATTCAATTTTGTTATAATAAATTAAAATTATATTAAAAAAAAACTTTTTAATATTGGTCATGGAGCTTCAAGACTGTATTTTGGATTGTAGCTACTTATGGAAATGTGCTATTTCCTTTTAGATTGATTATTGGCTCCGTATGGGTAGAGGCTGTCTTAGCTAATTTTTGTCTCCCTGAGGATATATCATATTCTTTTACACTCAGTAGGAACAAAATAAACATTAGTTGAAGGTAAAACTAGAAATATTATTCTTCTGTTTTATAACACTCAAAATATCTTAAAGTCATTCTATTTGGGTGGTCTAATCTCGCCAAAATCAAGTCAGTACAAATGCATATACACACACATATATACATTATATATACACACATATACACATGTATATAAATACAGAAACATACATGTACATGTTATATTATATATACATATACAATATATATTTCTGTCAATAAATCATATATAATATATATATTTTAATTTCTTGGTGTGAAGATTTATAGACCAAATAATGAAAAACCTCTGCCTATTAGTTCTCTGGAATCCTTCATACTCAGGGCAAACACCACTTTCTCCAGAGGTCCCAGATCATCCCCTTTTACTAAATTCCTTCCCCTCTCAGATTCCTCCTTATCTATCTTGTATTTATATGTATGTACCTGGTTATTTGCATGCTGTCTCCCCCATTAGAATGTAAACTTTTTAAAAGTAGGGTCAGTTTTAGCCTTTCTTTGTACTGCCAGAACTTAGAACTCTGGCATTTAGTAAATATTAAAGAAATGCTTGTGGACTGAAGGACTAAACATAAACACTTAAATATGGTCACTTGAGCTGAATGATAAATGATGAACAAATGACATTTAGGACAAAGGGATTTTATTGCTTTGCTGAGTATTGCTACAATTATTTAAATGTGATGGATCCCTTGATATTTCTTGACTTTTGACAATAGGTTAAGGGAATGTTAGTGGAAGGTTGAATATGTTTTCACTCCTTATTGTTTTTAATGTTCAAAAGAAATCACCTTGTCTCCTCGACTAATATGTATCACTCACAGGAAGAGGAGAGTTTGAAACTCTCTATAAACCTTATAAATATAGATCCATACTTGACATTTAGATGCTGGAACTTCTCACAGGATTAAATATTTATCTTGGTTTCATTTTTGATACATGTGTTATTTTTCTGAGTTAAGATGATTACCAAAATGGCGTTGAACTTGTTTTCCAGTTTCCATGCAGCACCTCCCTTCACTGATTAAGAACATGATATTTAGAAAAAAACACCTATTTTTGTGAATTATTACTCATATCCCTATGAAGAAAATAATGTGGGCATGTAGTATTAATAAGAACCACTCATGTGACCATCATCATAGAGTGACTCAAATTATAGCTACCTGTCAGTACCTTATTTTCTTGAATTGATCATAATCCCTTTGCATGAAGTAATAATTTCCTATACATTATGCATCAAAATCTATCATAAAAACTTGACTTAAGAAAGTTTTCAATAAATAATTGTTAGATTAATCAATGATCTATTTGGTTTGCTATAGAACATTTTTATGGTGATAAGTAAAAGACTCATGCTCAGGCTGACCTGGATCTTCAGCTCTCAAGGATTTGTTTGTTTTATTTTTTTTTTCAATAATGAAAAATTGAGTCTTTAAAATAGAACTTAAAGTAGCTGGAAGTGAGTAAAGACGATATGCTTCTGAAACAAGCATGCCTGACTTATTTCCCTACCTGTAAAAAGGTCATAACAAATGTTTGATATATTACTTATGGTTATAGGAAAGATGAAAGAAGATAATCATTATCAACATGCTTCAAAAAGGATTAAAATGGGATGTTTTATTACTATTCAGTTTTAGAAAACTTTAAATTAATTATATTTCTAAATATATGTAAGATTCTACAAGATATGGTCTATAAGCTACCTTCCACTGTTCATCTAACTGTCTTTTTCTTATTTTATCTTTTCTTTCTGTCTCCTCTGGGTGAGGCCAGGGAGAGTGTCAAGGTTAATAAGGGCTGGTATTTTGTATGGGGAGTTAGACCAATCTTGTTCCATTTTCTACTTTCACGC
This sequence comes from Petaurus breviceps papuanus, assembly GCF_028583685.1. Taxonomy (NCBI): domain Eukaryota; kingdom Metazoa; phylum Chordata; class Mammalia; order Diprotodontia; family Petauridae; genus Petaurus; species Petaurus breviceps. The sequence continues at coordinate 11,735,958 of NW_027185664.1, forward strand.
TATGATCCATAACAGGGGGAAAGGAAGAGAAGGCTTCTTTATTTTTCATTAGTAATTCAAACAACAGCTATAGGCAGGGGAATACTGGATCTAGCTCATTCTGACTCACAACAGCCATTTGTTAAATTTTCTGTATGAAAACTTACACCTTAGAAATAAGCAAATGCTTATTTCTAAAACAAATCAGGGTTTGATTTGTTGTTTTGTTGATTGGCTGGACTTAAGAAAATGAAAACAAAAATTGTTAATAAAGAAGATTAAGTGTAAAAGTGTATTGTGCATGCATTAATTTTTGGGAGAGCAGATAATTAAACATTTGTGGCACACTGTTGGCTATTGGATACTACAGGTAAGTGTTTGACTATGTCACATTAGAGAGTTAAAATATCTGATTGGAAATAAACTTTAAAAGGCCACTAGTCCAATGTCTATCCAAATCTTCAATTGTACCCCTGGAAAATGGTCACCCAGATTCCCATTTGAAGACTTCTAGAGATGTGGAACTAATTACTTCCTTAGGTCATTTGAGGACTATTATTTATATTACTGAGGGACTTTATGAGGAAATTTTAATTATGTTTTAACTATGCAAAATGATAATCTATGTGTTGTTAGGAATTTTGGGAGTTGGGATTAGCCTTAATCTAACTATCATCACTCTGCTGGATTTTCCTTGTTCTCTGCTTGACAGGTAGCCACATCCATTCTATGAATTGAATTTTTACAGATGATGTACTATAGTTATATTTGAAAGCTTTCATTGAGTTATCATCTTCTAGGCTTATTAATTCATTGCATTCCTCAAGAGGCACAAGTGATGGACATTGATGAGGTTGTATTTAAAAATAAGGGAGGGAGGGATGCTAAGGTGGCTCAGTGAATAGAGCACTGGCCCTGGAGTCAGGAGGATCGGAGTTCAAATCTGGCTTCAGACACTTAATTACTAGCCATGTAACCTTGGGCAAGTCACTTAACCCCAACTGCTCTGCCTTTCCCTTTCCAAAAAGCAAAATGTATATATATATATATATATATATATATATATATATATATATATGAGGGAGAAAGAGCTTATTCTAAATAAATTTAAACTCAATTAATGGCAGCATATGGACTGTGTTTAAAAAATATTCCAATATGTTCCTGTGGATACCTTGTTTGATAATATTGTCTTTATTTAGGTTAAAACATTAAGGTGATAGACAGGCTACTTATCTCATATCCTTATATCAGTACCACTATATGAATTTAAGTGGTGATTTTTCTAACCTAGAATGGTAACATAACAAAAAGAAAATTACTTTTAAATGGTTTAGAGTAAAATTATCATGAAATATGGATTCTCTACAATTTTAAAGTCAGAAAATAATACTAAGAGATTAAGAAAAATAAGTGTATTATCATTCCCCCCTCAATATTTAAGCTTATCTGTAGGGAGAAATTTTCAAAGGATACTTTAGTCTTGAAAATAACCAGAATATGAATTTGAAGTTGTCTTTGTTCAATGGTAAGGAATCAGAGCAGAAGAGAAAGGAAAATGAAGACATGACTGAGTCAAGCTACTAATTTTCCTTAGTGGGTAGCTGAGGCTTATAAACTTATTAGCAAGGCTACATTAGCTCATGCAATCTCTCAATTTTTTTTCCTTTAATGTTTGAAGCAAATATCATCTTAATATCCAAAGAAGAAATTAGGCAATGACCATTAAACTGTGCTTCCTTTCTAAATAACATGCTCAGTATCATACAGTTTGAAGTTCTCATTTACTATTTGTTGATAGATTGATTTTTCCCTTGTCTATAGGTGGTATCTGTCATTTCTCCAGTCTCTGCTAATTGAAAATGTTTAAAGGGAGCTGAAGTTTCCCTGTACATGACCTGTAGGCTAGGGTAGCTTTCAGTGGGAGTTGAGCATTTGGTCATTCTAGCCATACTTGTATCAAGTATTTCTGGAGGAAGGTGATGAGAAAGCCTTGGAAATCTACCAAATTTTCAATATAAGAATAAAATCAGTAATACTATATTGGGTCCTCTCTCTCTACCTCAGAGAGGGTGCTGTAAGTTTGAAGGGATGATACTACAAACATAAAGGCATAAACATTTTCAGGCAAAAGGTCACATGTGACTTCTGGGGTTTTTTTTTTTTTTTTTGCTTTTTGGAGGGCAATTGGGGTTAAGTGACTTGCCCCAGGTCACATGGTTAGTTTTTGTGTTAAGTGTCTGAGGCAGATTTGAACTCAAGTCCTCCTGACTCCAGGGCTGGTGCTCTATTTACCGTGCCACCTAGCCACCCTGACTTCTGTGTTTGGACAAATTACCTCCAAATGCATTATAGTATTCTTTTGCTTTTTTTTTTTTTTGGAGAGGGGAAGGTAGGGCATTCGGGGTTAAGTGACTTGCCCAAGGTCACACGGCAAGTTTTGTGTTAAGTGTCTGAGTCTGGATTTGAACTCATGTCCTCCTGACTCCAGGGCCGGTGCTCTATTCACTGCGCCACTTAGCTGCACTACAATCTAATATTTTTAACAGGACTCCTTTAGTATTATCAATGTTTTCCTTAAAACATGAGAAGATATACAAATCAGTCTGGAAAAATGAGGAGGAGAATTTTCAGTATCATTACCATTTCCACTGCTACCTTTGGGATGTAGAATTCAAGTAACGCTCCAGATACTTCAGAAAGTATAAACATGCCTTCTCTGACAATCCAACAACCATTCAAAACAGTGCAACAATGAATGAAAGAATAAAAATATTTGGTTGATAATACACCACATTAGTTAGAAATTCACCTTGTATTTTGCACTTGCAGAAAAGCTGGTCCTCCATCTGACAGTGTAAAACCGAACTTCAGTTGTTTTCTGATTCTTAGGGACAGAGTTGTCTGCCCAGCTGACCCTCACAGCATCATGGGTAAGTGCAACCGCCTGAACACCTACTGGTGGGAGCATGGGGGTGGAGATATCTGGGACTGAGGTAGGGAAATCATCAGGTAAAGGATAAAAATCAGCTTCCAATGGGTCAATGGGATCTGGGTTTAAAACCCACCAAATGAAACAAACAAACAAATAAATAAAATAGTTTAAAAATAAATATTGGTGATAACACATCACAATGAGTTAAATGCATGGCAATAATGATGAAGGAAAACATGAGAAGAACAGAAAACATGTCATTAATTTAATCAGAAAACACATTAGAAGTAATATTGCTATTTCATAATAAGTGAATATTTTCCCAAGCCAACTCCAACCAATTCTTCATACATTCTGCATTTATATACAAATTATATTTAGAAGCAAATATCTTCTTATGTATAAATTGGTATTTAAAAGAATTAACAGAAAACTTATTTCTGAATATATTTACAGCTCAAAATTAAGAGGGACAAAAGAGAATTTGAAATCTGTGATCAATTTCCTCTTATGGAAGAAAGTTTTCATCTCAGTAGTTTACATCTTGTCTTTTATTTTCTCCCATTCCAGCTCTCTCCCTTCCTGTAATCCATCCTACATCAGCATTCAAATTTGGAAATCATGAAACAAGAGTAAAGAATGGAGTGTTCTGAATTTCACAATGACAAGTCTATGCCTGGTGACTCCACACTTTGCTACAGTGATAGTGATTCACCTTCCTGACTGGTTTGTGATTTGGTTTGTTCCAGGTGAATTATTTTCTACTGAGGGTGTCAACATAATTAATTTGTACCGTGTTTCCCCGATAATAAGACCTATCCTGAAAATAAACCCTCCCCTTACTGTGTAAGATTCCTCTAAAATAAGCCCTCCCCCGAAAATAAGCCCTATTGAGATTGCTACTGTAGTGAAGGTGATCCGTTGCACTACACGCTACATTACGGTACCCTCTGTATGCACCGTTCCCCCCCCCCCAGTGAAACGCACTCCACGCTCCGAGCTGCATCCAATCAGAGCTGCAGCAGTGAGCGCGTCATCCTGTTCTTCCCCAGTGATTTGCTTATTGAATAAAGGTACATTTTTTTTTTGTTCACATTTACCTGTTTATTAAATTGCTGTCAATGTTCATTAAAATAAGCCCTCCCCTGAAAATAAGCCCTCTGGTGTTTTTCTGTCCAAAAAAAAAATAAGACAGTGTCTTATTATCGGGGAAACACGGTATGAGTAATGTTGTCTTCTGGTAGTGATCATAGTAATCGGTCTTAGCCAGGGACTCACATAGGTAGTGTGGACAACTCATCTTGAGTTTTCCCAATATTGTTTCAAGGCAACAAGTTAACTCATTTAAGAAAATCCAAGATCCTGTTGTCCTTATCATATAGTTTCACTCTATATCTCTGGAGGAGTCACAGAGCTAACATCTATACCTTATAGGCAGCTGGCATTTGGAAAATGCTTCATTTTACTCTTGGAGAGGATAATTGAATTTGCCTAATGATGGAATGTCACCAAAATTTATTCTGAAATTCTTTCATTACATTTTAGTCTCAGCAAATTAGATTTATAACTGCTCATTTGTGACGATAGTAATAATTACAATTCTACATACATCAGATGGGGAATGGAAAGGGAAAAAAGGACTTAAAATAGCATCCTAATTCTTATTATTTATAAATGAGATATGACATTATAAGTCTTAGTCATGGGCAGCTTATTTGAAGACACCAGGTGGAATTTAGCACATGGCAATATATCCCCACAACATTCATTTATTTATTTATTTATTTTGAACAATATGACTTAAAGTGAAGCCTTGCTGATTCTGATGGTTGCTTTAGTTTGTCCAGACTATTTCATACGTCTATCCCTATTTCATCATACTGTTTTCCATTGAATTATTTAGTAGTTGAATGAACTCTGGTCTTTGGAAAAGGAAAAAAATGGAAAAAGAAAAGAAAAAGAAAGAATAATGTGTGTTTAAATTTTAATGACAGAGCTCAGGCTCTTCAAATTTCCTTTGATGTCTCTTTCATTAAGACCTCCTTTAAAATCAAATGAATTTATGAATGATTGGGAGAAACTGAAGACAGTGCTATATCAGTAAGGTCTTGGACATCAGGTGGATATCCATCATGTTAGTGTAGTCTGTGTGTATGTGTGTGTGTTTTTGGGTATGTGTTCTAACCCATAGAAGATACTGTCCCACCCTATGTTTTTTTAATTATTATTCAGTTTTTAAAGGCTAGTTTTCCAAAGATAGCCAAAGTAAAGCAAACCTAGAGCTATTGCCTTGGGAAGGTTTATTTGTTTCTCCCTTCCTTAGGTTGACAAGTAACTCAGTTTTTCAAATTTAGTTGTGCTAGCAAATGTACCAGTTTAGAAAATATTGAAGAGGCTAGGAGCTACCAAAAATAAAAGATTAGACATCCATTAGTAGCAAAAATTTTATATCCTGAAACCAAGTATTTCTGGACTTTAGAATTATCTATTTGTAGGGGCAGCTAGATGGTGCTGTGAATAGAGCACAGGCCCTGGAGTTAAGAGGACCTGAGTTCAAATATGACCTCAGACACTTAACACATACTAGCCATGTGACCTTGGGCAAGTCATTTGACCCCAATTGCCCTGCCTTGCCCCCTCCAAAAAATAAAAAAAAAGAATTATTTATTTGCAATGATTTGATAATTTAGTTTCTGCAAATAGTACCTGAGTGATTCCCTTATATTTAAAAACATCCACCTTGGTTGATGTTTCTGTGTGGCCAGCTATGACTTTAGAATTTCTTCACTTGAATAAAAGATATCTGTTCTCAGTAGTACTTATTTTCCTTAGACATGAACTTGTCATTCATTTGACACTTCCTCTAGAGAGACACTTGCATACAGATCTTGATAATTTGTTTTTCCACTCAGGAGTGTCAGGTCAGAGACTACCCAGAAAGCACAATTAAAGTGCCTTCTGAAAAACTGTTGAACAGTTTTCCCAAAACAGTTTCCCAGTGAGTGCTTCACACTGCTGATTTTCTGGTGGCCATAGCCAGGAGAGAGCTAATGTCAGAGGAGATAAATTATCGAGCACTGAGGCTGGAGCCTTTTGGTTAAAAATTGAAACAAGTCTAATGTTGGACTGGTATGTCAATAGGCTCCCATGAATTTAACAGCTCTCTAAGGTACAAACCAGGCTTGAAGAAAATGATAATTACCCTTATTTCAAACAACAGCAGCAACAAACTTCGCCCACATCCTGGCTTTATCTCATTGTACATGTGGTAGAAAAGATAAAATTCCAAAACTCAATTGATCTAGTAAAGATTTTTAAAGGATATGGATCCATTGAAATAGCTCAGTAAGTGGTTATAACCTCTCTCCAGGGAAGATGAGAATTTATAAAAGCAGGCTCATGCTTAACTCTACCTAGATAGATGCATTTCCTTGCGTATGTGTATGTGTACGTGTATGTGTACGTGTAGGTGTATGTGTTTTAGTTTTTGCCTTTATGTAAGGCATATTCCAAGATTCCACATAGGAATACTTTTGAGAAGAAAAAGGCTGAGTAGGTTTTTTTTTCAGATGCAACTACTGCGCATGCATTTGGTAAAGGTACTTTCTAAAATTCCCCCCATCTATCTCTTTATTTGCCCTTTGTTTTTAGTGACTTATATATCCTTCTGCTAAGAAGTTCCTGACACTGAGCATGAATTTTAAGGAAAGAATCAAACAATGCTGTCATCCTCCAGGGAAAAATACTGAAGGAATATTATTTTCCTGTCCATCTTCTTTAGAACACATTCTCTTTATTTTTCTTTCACTGGCTTTCCACATCTGTCCCATTCCAAACTCTGAAATCTCTTTGCCTCACAACCCAATAAAGATTAGAAATACAAAAGGAAAAACACAGTTGATGAGCCATAGGCATCTTAGGAACCATGTGTGGAGAATGGGATATGCTTACCAATGAAGCCTGGGGCAGATAAGGAGAGCATAGCATGTTAAAAAGGGTTGATTAGCTCATACTAAACTACTTTCAGCTTAGCTGAGGCTCTGTATTATCATCAACTAATAACCCCTGTCATTGAAGTCTCGACTTTCTTTAGCATATTAATTTTATTGCTTAACATTCCTAACTTGATAGTAGTTACAGACAGAAAGTCCTATGATTGGACCATGACATATGTTGGTATGTTAATCTGATGCACAGAGCTATTGAAAAAAATTAAAAGCTTGTCACAAGCTAAGCATGTCAGTATCAGAATGTCTTCTCAGAATTTTATTTCTGTAGTACTTTACTTAGAAAGTATTGGACAAAGAAAAATAATGTATAGATCTGTCCCTCAATAATCTTTGCTGATGAGGGAGAAAGAAAACTGGAGAAATAAAAATCCTGGGTAGTCAAAAATATCATTCTAGAATACTAGTTTAAAACTTGGGTTTGAGCCAACTCATTAACCTCAATTACCAAAAAATAACTTTATAGTCATCACTTTATTTGGAGATGAATGTTATTTGAGGTGCTTTAATATAAGCAAACCATTTATCCAAAAAACATCTGGTTCAACACGATCTCACAACTGGGTAATTCAAAGCCACCAGTTTAACTGGATTCAACCACCAGATATTTACAAAATTGTTTGTCACATTTGTATTTTAAATAATAACTAGGGCTTACCCTTAACTAAATCTGTAAGACAAGCAAAAGACTTCAGGGTACCTGAAATAGACCTATTCTCTGTACATTTTCTCTCTCTTCTTCCCTAATTCTTTCCTTTTCAAATGTTCAAGACTCTAGAGAGCCTCCAGAAATAGAGATGAGTTTAAGGCCTTTGATTGACAATGACTGATGACAAAGAAAATTGTTACCAATCTCAATGCTACTTGCATTCCAATATGAATCAAAAGGCTTAAGTTAAAGAGAGAGCTGAGAGCACAGGATTTCAAAGAATCAAATTTTGGTGAAAGGAGAAGAGACTTCATTCAGGATCCTGCTATCACACTGCACAGGTAGCTACTACTCTAAGTAGAGTAAAACTTAGAAAAAGCATTGTCAACTAGTGCATCACATAGATGTGATTAAAAATTATTTCCTTAGCCTTTCTTTTCCCCTTCTCAAGACTTTGACCTTCTTCTTCCATTTTACCTATAGGCATGGAATAGCAAGTAACATTTATAAAGGCTGGAGTCCAGTGCTGATCACGATGGAGAAGACAGATTTTAAAATTCTTATAGAGTCAATCCATCCATGGGACATTCTGTCCTCAACCTTCAAGGGTGAATGAAGGGATTTTGGTACCAGTATACTACTCGACTAAGCAGTAATCCCCCAAATCAGCAGCCAGATGATGAGGGCCTAGATAAAAGTTCCTAAATAATTAGGAGTATTCTACATGGAATAATTCTTCTTCCCATTTAAGCTAACTTTTTCAGCCTATTTTTTTAAAGTAAAACATTTCTACTAATCACTTTCAACTAAAATGAAATAAGGTACACAGCAGGGACTTTTAAATTAGTTGAATGTAAAGTTAAGGACAATCAAAAAGATTAGGGAATCAGCCTGCATATCTATATGTACCAAATTATAGAATTTGATGACTCACTAGAATGCTCATACTGACTAAACTGCAACAAGAAGATCAGCATCTTTAACTTACCTGTCATAGATCTGGTGGTGGCACTTTCATAGAGAGGAACTCCCTCTCCCGCATTGTTAAAGGCTTTTAGGGAGATTACATAATGGGAACTTGGCTCTGCAGAAGAAATAACAACAAAATGGAAGAGCTGTGTTAGGTTCCAAAATAGCCAGTTGAACATTTTCCCCAAACAAACAGTATAAACGTAGTCAATAAATGATGTTTTCAAGGAATAAGTGAATTTTTTGTCAAAGTTGTCAGGCCTTCCTTCTTCACATACGGTGCTTCCTTAGGGTTGTTAGCTCTCTATTCTTTTAGTATATGAGGCGGATGAAAGGCATGGGAAGGAGAGCTAGAATGGGATTTAGAAGACCTGGATTCACATTTTATATTGCCAATTATCTTTAGCAACTCATACTCCTAGGTATATATAGTGGGGTGTGTGTGTGTGTGTGTGTGTGTGTGTGTGTGTGTGTG
>NW_027185664.1:11744981-11760477 GCF_028583685.1 Petaurus breviceps papuanus
GAGAGAGAGTTTGTGTGTAGTTAGGTCAGGGAATAACTTGTTATGACTGCAGTTTTCTAAATTCAGTCCAGTCTCTCTCTCTCTATTCATGCAGATTTCTGTTTTTTTCTCATTGAACCTTTATCAATGCTCCCAAAATGGATGGACTTATATAGATGAACCCAATGGGCCATAATCAGGATAATAGACATTTTTTGCTTTGTTTTCCTATATGAATTGTTTAGCTGATCTCTTGAATAGTTATTGACCTCATTGATGAGATTGTAGGCTTGTTGCAATAGCACAATGTCATCCTCCAGAGGAACATCTGGAAGATTTTGCCATCTATTGAGAATCCTTCTTCTATTTGGACTCAGATATCACAACCTCTAGAAGAGTGGCCGGTAATTTTCATAAGCATCCATCTATTTTATGCCCAACGGGATATTTTTTTTTTTACCAAGAGATCATTTCAAGCTACCTCTGTGATTATATGAAAAAGGATTATTATATTATCAAAACACATGTGAGATACCTTACTGGTGAATAAACTTCAAGGTGTCATTTTGTATTACTAAGTCAAATGTGGTTTAAAAAAATAACCAGCAAATGATAAATGCCACAAGATCTTATATTCTCTTCATTTTTTTGTCAATAGAATAACTATGATTATTTGGTCTCTTACTGAAGATCATTTGTGAAAATCTTTTCATTTCTCAAAATATATTTCATATGTAACCAAGCACATCACAGAGACATAAGAAGTACACTAAAACAAAGTTTATGTATGTTAAAAATAGGTTTATCGGCTGATAATTAGTGATTCCTTTTCAAACATCAGGATCACCTTATTTTCATAGTAATAAAGGTCCAAAATGTTTTCCAATTATACAGTGTCCTGATCTGTTTCAAATATCTTGACAACTAATTCCATCTTGGTTGGCATTGCTTTATTTTGTGTGTGTCTAATAAGCTACAACTGTTTTTCATGTCTGTTTTTTAATTAATAAAATTTCTATTTCTGGTAGTATCCAAATATAATGCTTCTGTATTATAAACACTTTGCTATAGAAATGCCCCATCTGTTTCATTTTTCAACTGTTGTCCTATTTTCACCTAAGAATATTCTTGGATTAATCTGGCTCGGTAGACTTTCATGCCAAATTTTCTGTAGATGCATTGTCCTTTCTTCTATTGAAACCTTTTATCATCTAATGTCTTAACTTTTTACAAATAGATTTGTGTCTCAGGTGTTTCCCTTGGAAAAGAGATCAAAACATTGTTCTCTAGGATGATTTCTGGACTCTTTCATTTGCTTCATCATGGAAACCACTTTGCATTGGTTAAAATGCTACAGGAATTAGTGACAGTGTCTGGTATCGTTTCCTTCATCCTTTTCCCATTTTTCAATAACAATAGCTTGGTTGAATAGGTCATGTTGGAGCTTTGTCATTTCATGCAGTTTTCTTCTCATCTTTTCTCATTTATAGTCTTGTGTTAATTTTGACTTTTGCTCTTTCTAGTTAACAAGTAGTTCTGATATGACTGCCATATGGATTATAATTTTCTCTCTATTAAGTGGAAGCAAATTTCATTATGACTGGTGTTCACCATGTTTTAAGACAGTATTCTTGATTAAATATGTGAGACTTATGAGTATTCCACATTTCAATGGACTTTCAAAAATTATTTTTAGTTTTCAACATTCATTTCCACAAGATTTTGAGTTACAACTGTTCTTGTCTTTCCCTACCCCCACCCCAAGATAGAAAGCATGCTGAATACCCTTACACCAATCTGCTTTCTCTTATATCCTTCCTCATCCCCCCCCCCAACTTTCTAGTAGGGCAAGGTGAATTTCTATAACCCAGTGCCTGTATATATTGTTTCCCAGTTGCATGTAAAAAACATTAAAAAAAAATTTTTTTTTTGCCTTTTGGAGGGCAATTGGGGTTAAGTAACTTGCCCAAGGTTACACTGCTAGTTTTTTTTTGTGTGTGAGTGTCAAGTGTCTGAGGCTGGAACCAAACTCAGGTCCTCCTGACTCTGGGGCCAGTGCTCTATTCACTGTGTCACCTAGCTACCCCCCAAAACAAATTTTTTAATATTTGTTTTTTAAACTTTGATTTCCAGATTCTTCCTCTTCTTCCCTCCTCATCCACCCTCACTGGGAAGAAAAGCAATTCAATATAGGTTGTATATGTGTAGTTACATAAAACATTTCCATAGTATTTATATTGTGAAAGACTAGCTATATTTCCCTCCAACCTATCCCTCCCCCTACTTACTCTATTTTCTACTTTAACCCTGTCCTTTTTATTTTCTTTTTTCCTTTTTGGAGGGGGGGAGGCTAGGCAATTGGGGTTAAGTGACTTACCCAAGGTCACACGGCTAATAAGTATGAAGTGTCTGAAGCCGGATTTGAACTCAGGTCCTCCTGACTCCAGGGCTGGTGCTCTATTCACTGTGCTACCTAGCCGCCCCATCCCTTCCCTTTTTCAAAAGTGTATGATTCAAATGACCCTCTCCCTTCTATAATCCCCCTTATCCCTTTCCCCCCTACTTTCCTGTAGGGTAGGATACCCAAAGGAATGTGTATGCTATTCCCTTCTTAAGCCAAATTCAATGAGAGTAAGGTTGACCCATTCCCTTTCACCTTCCTGCTCTTTCCCTCCATTGTAACAGTTTTCTCTTGCCTCCTTTATGTAACATAATTTATTGTATTCTATCTCTCCCTTTCTCCTCTCATTATATTCCCCTCTCACCTCTTAATTTTATTTTTTAGATATCATCCCTTCCTATTCAACTGATCCTGTGCCCTCTGTCTATGCACACATGTACACACATGTATACACTCACATATGTATTTATACATACATGCACTCTCCTATACATATATGCATATATATGTATACATATATGCATATATATATGTATACATATATGCATATATATGTATACATATATGCATATATGTGTATATATATTCCCTTCAACTATCTTCATACTGAGAAAAGTCTCATGAGTTACAATTATTGTTTTTCCATGTAGTAATATAAATAGTTCAACTTTAATAAGTTCCTTATGATTTCTTTTTACTATTTACCTTCTCATGCTTCTCTTGCTTCTTGTATTTGAAAGTCAAATTTTCTATTTAATTCTGGTTCTTTTATTAAGAATACTTGAAAGTGGGGCGGCCAGGTGGCTCAGCGAGTAAGAGCACCGGCTCCAGTGTCGGGATGACCTGGATCAAATCCGGGCTCAGGTACTCAGCACCACACCCAGAAATAACTGGTCGTGTAACCTTGAGCAAGTTACTTAACCCCGATTGCTTTAAAAAAAAAAAGAAAAAAAATAATACTTGAAAGTCCTCTATTTCATTGAATGACCATATTTTCCCCTGAAGCGTTATACTCAGTTTTGCTGGGTAGGTGATTCTTGGTTTTAATCCTAGATCTTTTGACCTCTGGAATATCATATTCCAATCCCTTCATTTCCTTAGTGTAGAAGCTGCTAGATCTTTTGTTATCCTGATAGTGTTTACACAATACTCAGATTGTTTCTTCCTGACAGCTTGTAATATTTTCTCCTAGACTTGGGATCTCTGAAATTTGTTTCTGATGTTCCTAGGAGTTTTCTTTCTGGGATCTTTTTCAAGAGGCAATCAGTGAATTCTTTCAATTTCTATTTTGCCCTCTGGTTCTAGAATATCAGGGAAATTTTCCTTGAGAATTTCTTGAAGGATGATTTCTAGCCTCTTTTTTTGATCACTACTTTCAGGTAGCCCAATAATTTTAAATTACCTCTCCTGCATCTATTTTCTAGGTCAGTGGTTTTTCCAATGAGATATTTCATATTGCCTTCTATTTTTTTTCATTTTTTTATCTGTTTAATAGTATCTTGATTTTTCATAAAGTCATTAACTTCTATTTTCTCCAATCTAACTTTGAAGGAATTATTCTCTTTGGTGAGTTTTTGAAATTCCTTTTCCATCTGGTCAATTCAGCTCTTCAAGGCATTCTTCTGCTCATTGGCTTTTTGGGCCACTTTTGCCATTTGAATTGTCTATTTTTTAAGGTGTTATTTTCTTTAGCATTTTTGCGGTCTCCTTTAGCATGATGTCAACTTGCTTTTCATGATTTTCTTGCATCATTCTCATTTCTCTTCACAATTTTTCCTCCACTTCTCTTACTTGGTTTTCAAAATCCTTCTTGAGCTCCTCCATGGCATGTAGTCAATTCATATTTTTCTTGACTGGTTTTGATGCAGAGTTTTGACTTTGTTGTCTTCTTTGGGTTCCATGTTTTGATCCTTTTTATCCCCCATAAAGTATTCTATGGTCTGATTGTATTTCATCTGCTTGCTCATCTTGCCAGACAATTACAGGACTCTTTGCCATGGTACAACTCTGTTTCCAGAGTGGAAAGAGCTCTATCCCAAATCTCTGGGGTTTTCACAAATGTCAGAGCTATGAGGAGGGCACCTTTTCTACAGGCAACCCAAGCTCTGGCACACTGGCCACACATGCCAGGACCACCACCTGAGGCTATGATTCAGACCCAAGCAGGTCAAAGCAAGAGCAATTACCCTTTGATTACTTGGTCCCCCTACAATCTGCAGGTCAGGAGCTTTGGAGGCAGTCATGTGGCAGCAGCTGCAGCTGCTACGCCTCCACCACCTCTCACACTGAGAGCAGGGGCCGGACTGTGCTCTTCTGGAACCCAGTTCCAACAAAGTTCCCCACTGACCTTTTACTTTCTCTTTGGCATTTATGGGTTGAGAAGTCTGGAAACTGCCACAGATGCTGGTGATTAACTCTCCTGAAGTCTTCTCTGGCCAGGTGGTGCCACTGGTCGGGAAGCCCTGGGTCTGGAACTGTGAGGCTCGTGTGTGACTGTGCTTGGCTCCCAGCTGGGTGCAATAGATCCTTCCTGTTGACCTGCCAGGCTGCCTTCAGTGGGAGATTTGTTTCTCTCTGTCATTCTGTGGGTTTTGTAGCTCTAAAATTTGTTTAGAGTCATATTTACAGGTATTAGAGGTGGTTGGAGTGGGAGCTCATGCCAAATTCCTGCCCTTCCTTCTCCATCTTGGCTCCACCCCTGGACTTTTAAAAAATAATATTTTGACATATATATTTCAATGATTTTTACCCTGCTCAACCTGGTGTCCACTTTTTTGTTAAAGTTGCAGCGTATCAGGGTATACGTTACCTTGTGTTGAATTATCTTCTTAGGTTCTTCATTGAATTTCTTAACTTTTTAATCTCCTGAAACAGAAACTTACATGTAAACTATAAAATCATCCTAGCAGCCCTTTTACTGATGTTCCTCATGAGCACTCCAAGGTAAGATGACAAAATGTTCCATGAAAGATGTTTCTTTGCCTTTGGGTTCATGATGAACCCAACTCAGCCAGCTTCTTTATTTGCCTCTTCAAGAATTTGTGACCTTCTTTTCATTTAGCTGCAACTTTATATGATTTGTGGCTTCATTTATGGCAACCATCATAGGTAAGATTCAGTTTTTCATTGGTTTAGCTCACCTCGTTGTTCATTGGACAAATGTTTTACATTTCAAGTATTATCATTAACTGATGTTTTAGATGATCTGAAAACTATGTGTGTCTCAAAAACTTCTTTCCCCCTTTTGTGGCATTTTGCCACTATCACAATTCATTATCCTTTTTCTACCAACAAAAGACAGTGTTTATGTAGTACTTTAAGCCTTGCAAAGGGACTGATTTACAAATATCCCATTTTATCCTCATGATAATCCTGGCAGAAAGATGCTACTATTATCCCACTTTACAGATAAAAAGACTGAGGCTAGGAGAGGAAAAATGAATTGTCTAGGTTTATAAAACTAGTATCTGAGGCAGGATTTGAACTCAGGTCTTCCTGACTCTTGGTCCAGGGTTTCATCTTCTATACCACTCCATTGCCTTTAGTGATTAACCTTCTGGTTTTCCGTAATCATCTAGTCTTCTATATGCTTTCCTTACATTAAGCCTGTGAAGTACTATTATCAGCTATTATATAGACACAAGGTAACTGAGATGAAGTGATTTGCTCTTAATGCACTCCAAAATGTTCATAGTATCAGAGATTTGGAGCTGAAAGGGATTTTCGTAATTACTTAGCCCAAGTCCATCAACTTACAAATGGGGAGGCAGAGGTTAAAAGATTCTAAGTTTGTCTTATAAAAGGCCACAAGAAGACTATGAAGCACATTTAGGATTGGTTCCAAATCCTAGTTTCCTTCCATGACCCAGACTGTTAGGTTTTTGGATCCATATATTTAGCCTCTTTTCTTTCTGACTTGAAGGCACCAATGGAACCTGAATGCTAACAGGTGATGTTCTTTAGGCTGTCAAGTGGGTCAATGCTATGACCAACTCCTCAATTTACATCATCCAGGGAAAAACATTACTGAAACAGCTCTCTAAGCATGCATTATTGGCTTTTCAGGCTTGTAGAGTCAGTGTTATTTACTTGTTTTTAAAAGCCTTAACTGGTTCATTCTTATTTCACAGTGTTTGAGTTTCTGTCTCAGGCCAAATTAACACAAGTTATGCAACTCCTTCTTAGCTGTTATGTAGCTCCAAGGAACATAGATCATTTTCCTAATCTCCCCAGACAGCCTATATACAGGTAATTGTCATTTCAACCCTTTGAATCTTGCTAATATTGAACACCTATCAAATCCTGAATTATCTAACTAATGCTGATTTCTTTAACTTCAAGCTTGGTCCTGGTGTAAATTACCCTATCGCAGAGTCAGACGATTTGTAATTTACTGCTTATCTAATGAATTACACTAATCATCAAGAACTACAAATCAAGTACCATTGGCCTATTGTGGTTATGTTGGAAAGGTGAGACTGGTAGTAAACACTAAGCTAGGAAAAGGCTCCATTTCAATACTGTAGAAAGTAAAAAGTCTATGACAGAGGTACATTAGAAGTATAGGCCCAAGCCACATAATCCCTCTCGCCTCTCTTAACCCACATGTAGATTTATTATTTACATCTATTTCTTGATCATACAAAAAGCATCTAGGTGGCATAGTAGATAGAATTCCAGGCTTAGAGTCAGGAAGACTGATCTTTCTGAATTAAAATAGCTTGACTATAAATACATGTGCTTGGCAGGAGGCTACAGTAGTTTCATACCTTCAGAAATGAGATTAGGACACCCAAAGACTAATAAGGGTTGATTTGTTTAATAGAGTTGGGGGAATGGGGGCAAATCAATGATTCATCCTTATCATTCTAAAACTGTTCAGTGATTCTTCTCTATTACCTACCAAAAAAGCCTATATTACTTACTCTTGTATTCAAGGCTGTTCAGAACATTAAGGCACAAAACCTTCCAATTTAATTTCATACTGCAAAACTTGTGCACTATACCACAGATCAGATTTCTTGTTAATCCTTATATACTGCCTGCAATTTTCCTATTGACATACTCACTCACACTGCTCTCTATTCTTGGAAAGCTCTGCCTCTTTCTCCTACTGTGGCATTATTAATTTTTTTAAACCAAAGGAGAAAAATATTTCTCCAGAAGGCCTATTCTAATGCCCCCATCCCACAGTCAATAATTACTATTTATAGTTTGAAACTCACATAGTGCTTTCTAAGTATCTCTTTAGCACAGGTCATATATTATTTTGTATTCAAGTTATCTCTATATAGGTTGGTTCCCCATACTTGATTATATGCTCTTTGGGGGCAGAGGAGAAGTTTTATCTGAACTTTGTATCTCCTCAAGCGTCTAGTACAGCGCTCAGTCCACAATTAAAGCTTAGTAAATGCTTATGGAATTCTAGTTTTCCACTATTCAATAGGAGACTGTAATTCAGGAGAACAACACAAGAGGGCAATATGGCCCCATTTCCTTGCACATGCTCAGACCCCTTAAACTTTACAGATCACTAATCCACTAAGGACTTGTCATAGAATCGCTCCCTCTAAGGAAGCATCAATTGAGTTAAGCACCTTTAATATTATCACAAATGGATGCCAAAAATGAATTAATCATCAATTGTGGTCAGACCTAGTACTTCTGAATGCATTTAAAATCAATTATAGCTCCCTCCTTCACAAATGATCTTTTTTTTGGGGGGGGATATAAAAAATAAAAACAACCCATTGCCTCTAAAAAAGAAATTGTAGCAATATTAATTTACTTTCCTCTAATTGTATCAAATTGAAGATATTTGGAGTTCATAAATGTTTTTAGAGGAATTGAAACAATTAAAGAAACTTAGAATGTTGTCACATTTCAAATTGTTTGATATATCTGGATCTTTTGATGCAGTAGGCAGTGTGATAGAGAAGAATGAACACTGGTCTTAAGAGTGAGAAGATATGCATTTGAATCCCAGCTTCACCACTTACTAATTGTGTAACTTCTATGAACCTCAATTTTCTCATCTGCAAAATGGCTGTAATGATGATTGTTCCACTTATTCAATAGAGTGGGTGTGAGAACAGTACTTTGTAAACCCTAAGTGGAAATGTTATTATAATCTCGTGACTGCTCAATTTGGCTTGGAATACAGAAGACTGGCAGTTGGCACATAAAGATGCCTGTCAGCTATTCTCCATCTCCTGTTGCCAGGACAAAACAAATCAAAACCAATGTAAACTTTTTTTTTTAATTTCTGAAGCTATGGGAAATTGGGATAGACTAACAATAGAAGCTAAGGGAACTACCTCACTGCAGATATTACAGGTCAAGCACCTATTACTCCAGAAGGTTTTTGTACAGGCTTGCTGTAAACGATGAATTAATTTAGTCTTGGGAATGAAAGAAGAAGTCTGTGGGGACCTCTTCCAATGTTTATTCCTCACCAAGAATCCTCACTTCATGAGAGAATGTATTTGGAAGAACATGGTTATTTAAATTAATGGTGAATTAAGTACCAATGACAGACACCAGATTGACGCAGTGGATACTCATTTCTTCATTATAGATTATATACTTCATGAAAAGACAGTGATCTTCCATGCCAAGCTCTTGTCAGGGTCCACTTTCCATGCTTATGTTGCTTTTGTCCTCTCTATGAACACTGCCAAGAAGTCAATTAGAGAAAAATAAAATGAGATGGATATCTGCCCATCTCAGCAAACCAAGGTGACTCTGAATACCAACTGTAGGGCACTCTTTATGCAATCAAGTGCTGTATTCTACTGGTTATGCCTGGCCTCAAATGTACTGAACATTTAAAATGCAGTCTAATGTGTTGTTATTAAGTATAACTGATTCTTTTTTTAATCAAATGCTTTATTAACTTCTAGTTTACATCATTTATTTCTGAAAGATTTTGAGTTACAAATTTTCTCCCAGTTTTCCTCTACCTGCCACCCCAAAATAGTGATCCCATTAGATATCCCCTCCTCCAATCTGCTCTCTCCCATATCTTCTCCCATACACCCTCCAACTTTCCAGGAGGGCATGGTTCTCTATGCTCCAGTGCCTGTATATCTTATTTTCCAGTTGCAAGTAAAATAATATTATTAATAATAATGATTATAAAGATATAGACATATTTACACATTTGATTTTAAAACTTTAAATTCCAGATTCTTTCCTTACCTCCCTTGTCACCCGCCCTTACTGGGAAGATAAGCAATTCAGTATAGGTTGTACATGCATAGCTATGCAAAACATTTCCACAGTGGATATATTGTGAAAGACTGACTATATCTCCTTCCCTCCTAACCCACCTCCCACTTGTTCTATTCTCTACTTTGATCCTGTCCCTTTTCAAAAGTGGGTTCTTCCAACTTCCCTGCCCCCCAGCCTGCCCTCCTTTCCATCATCACCCCTCTCATCCCCTTCCCCCCTATTCTCCTGTGGGGTGAGATACCCTATTTAGTGTGTATGTCATTCCCTCCCTAAGCCAAATTCAGTGAGAGTAAAGTTGACTCATTCCCTTTTGCCTTCCTGTTCTTCCCCTCCATTGTAAAAGCTTTCCCTTGCCTCTTCCATATGAGATAATTTACCCCATTCTGTCTCTCCCCATCTCCTCTCATCATATTCTTCTTTCACCTCTTAATTTCACCTTTTAAGTATCATCCCTTCCTATTCAAATGGTCCTGTGCCCTCTATCTATGTATACCTGTACACATATATACACACACTCACATATGTATTCATATGCCCATATAACCTCCTATAGATATATATGTGTATGTATACATTTATACACACACACATATCTATTCCCTTCAATTATTCTCATACTGAGAAAAGTTTCATAAGTTACAATTATCATTTTTCCATGTAAGAATGTAAATAGTTCAACTTGGATAAGTTCCTTATGATTTCTTTTCCCTGTTTACCTTCTCATGCTTCTCTTGCTTCTTGTATCTGAATGTCAAATTTTCTATTCAACTCTGGTTTTTTCAGCAAGAATGCTTGAAAGTCCTCTATTCCACTGAATGACCATATTTTCCCTTGAAACATGATACTCAGTTTTTCTGGGTAGGTGACTCTTGGTTTTAATCCCACCCACCTCCTTTCACCTCCAGAATATTAAATTCCAAGCCATTCAATGCTTCAGTGTAGAAGCTGCCAAATACTGTGTTATCCTGATTGTTTCCACAATATTCAAATTGTTTCATCCTGCCTGCTTGTAATATTTTCTCCTTGATTTGGTAATTCTGGAACCTGGCTATAATATTCCTAGTAGTTTTATTTTTGGGATATTTTTCAGGAGATGAGTAGTGAATTCTTTCAACCTCTATTTTGCCCTCTGATTCTAAAACATCAGGGCAATTTTCCTTGAAAATTTCTTGAAGGATGATTTCTAGGTTCTTTTTTTTTAATCATGGCTTTCAGGTCGTTCAATAATTTTTAAATTATCTCTCCTAGATCTCTTTTCCATGTCAGTGGTTTTCCCAATGAGATATTTCACATTGCCTTCTTTTTTTTTTATTTGTTTGGATATGCTTAATAGTATCTTGATTTTAGAGCACCGGCCCCAGAGTCGGGATGACCTGGGGATTGCATCCGGGCTCAGACACTTAACACCCACCCAGAAACACCTGGCATCGTAACCTTGAGCAAGTTACTTAACCCCAATTGCTTAGGGGCGGCCAGGTGTCTCAGCGAGTAAGAGCACCGACTCCAGTGTCGGGATGACCTGGATCAAATCCGGGCTCAGATACTTAGCACCACACCCAGAAATAACTGGCCATGTATCCTTGAGCAAGTTACTTAACCCCAATTGCTTAAAAAAATAAAAAAAATAGTATCTTGATTTCTAATAAAGTCACTAGCTTCCATTTGCTCCAACCTAATTCTGAAGGAATTATTCTCTTCAGTGAATTTTTGAGATTCTTTTTCCATCTGGCAAATTCAGCTTTTTAAGGCATTCTTCTCCTCATTGCTTTTTTGAGCCTCTTTTGTCATTTGAGTTAGTCTATTTTTTAAGGTATTATTTTCTTCAGTCAGGTTGTTGGCTCTCATTTCATAATTTTCTTGTATCATTCTCATTTCTCTTCCCAATTTTTCCTCCACTTCTCTTATTTGGTTTTCAAAATCCTTCTTGAGGTCCTATATGGCTTGTAACCAGCACATATTTTTCTTGGAATCTTTTGGTACAGGAGTTCTGACTTTGCTGTCTTCCCCCTGTTCCATGCTTTGATCTTTTTTGTGCCCAAAATAGGAGTGTAAAGTTGGGTTTCTCTGCTTGCTTATGTTGCCACTCAATTACTTGACTTTGGGGCTTTTTGTCACAGTAGTACTCTGCTACCAGGCAGGGGAGATTTGTACCAATTGCTGGGGTTTTCTCAGCTGCTGAAGGTATTAGTTGAGTGCCCTCTCTAAAGTCTCCACATGCTCTGGCAATCTGGTCATGCACCCCAGGACCTCCACCCTAGACTGCAATCCAGATCCAAGCAAGAGTGATTACCCCTTAGACTGGTTGCTTGGTCCCCCTACAATATGTAGGACAGGAACTGAAGTAGCCATGTGGCTGCAGCTCTAGGGCTGCTGCACCTCAGGCGCTTCTTGCCCCGGGGACAAAAGCCAACCACACTCCTGAACTACTGGATCCCAAAGTCCACATTGCACTGACCTCTCACGTTGGTCTTAGTATCTATGTGTTGATACTTCTGGAAACCGCCACAGCTGCTGGAGATCTGAAGTCCCTCCAGCCAGCAGCTGATCAGGTCTGCCCTGAGGCTAAAACCTCAGGCTTGGGCAGGGCTGGGGTCAGCTCCCAGAGAGCTTCACTGGACGATTCCTTCCAGGCTGTCCTTAGCAGGAGGTTAGCTTCTCTGTGTCATTTTGTGGGTTCTGTAGCTCCAAAATTTCTTGAGAGTCACCTTTTACATGAATTGGATGAGGTGGAAGCCGGAGCCCTGCTGAAGTCATGTTTCTACTCTGCCATCTTGACTCCACTCCCCTCCTCCCCCCAGTATAACTGATTCTGCTAATCCTTATCCAAGACCTTCCTTATAGTGCATACAGTAAATTAAATAAAACTGGAAGAGGTAAGAATTTTGACCAATGTAATATGTAACCATGATTTCAGAGGACCACCTAAGTAGAATGTTAAGTTATAGAGAGGTAATACAGAATGAACTGTACATTACTTCACATGTATAATCTATATGAAATTACTTGCCTTATCAGGGAGGAAGGAGGGGAGGAAAAAGGAGGGGAAAGTGGGAAAAGAATTTAGAACTCAAAATAAAAAAAAAATGAATGGTAAATTTCTTTACATGTAATTGAGAAAAAAAAAGAATGGCTTATGGTCATGGCTTATGTGGGAATTTATTTTACTTAACCATATAGATTTGTTAAAAAGTGTATCCACCCCCCCATGAAAATAAATTCTTGTTAAATGAAAAAATAAAACCAATCAAATTTGACAAAAATGTATTTATAATTTTCTATAAGACACTGAGTTTGGTCATGAGGATACAAGAAAATTAAGACATTAACGCAAAGATTTTCTACTGATGACATATACTCATACAATTAATTAAATATAATGTCATCTGGAAAGGGAAAAACAAGTAGCAGGTAGTTAGGGGAGACATAATTCAATAGGAGGTTATACCTGGACTAAGCCTTGAAGGAAGTTAATTCTAAGAGGGGGATTGCAGGATTATTGATTTATACTTGATAGAATCCCCAGAGGACATCTAGCCAAACCTTTTGATTTTACATATAAGAAAACTAAGGCCCAGTGCAGTCAAATGAATTGCCCTAGAGCACAGGTACAAAGTGTCCAAGGTAGGATCTGAAACCCTGATCTCTGACTTCAGAGTCAGTGCTCTTTCTCCTCATATTAAACTAAGGGGGAGTATAATTCCAGAAGCAGTTTCTCTGTTCTTCCATGATCCTTCCCATAAGTCTTTGGAGTCAGAGAGATTCTACAGGTATCAGAATACCATGAATAGGAACATCATTTTAAACTACTGGGATTAGTAATAATCATGGGAAGAGGCCTCCTCAGGTCTTTTCCACAGAATAGCCTTTCAGTTTTTTTTTTTTTTAAGCAATCAGGGTTAAGTAACTTGCTCAAGGTTATATGGCCAGTTATTTCTGGGTGTGGTGCTAAGTATCCGAGCCTGGATTTGATCCCCAGGTCATCCCGACATTGGAGCGGTGCTTTTACTTGCTGAGCCACCTGGCCGCTCCTAGCCTTTCAGTTTTGACTGAAATGTAACCTAAGAAGAATAATATTGAAAATCAGTTATCTGGAAAATAGTCTGGAGTAGCTTATGAAAGGTTTTAAAGATGAAATCAACAGACCATGGTGACAGATCAGATCTGGGGGTGAGGTGTAAGAGATAGTGAGGAGTCAAGGATGATTCCTAGGCTGTGAGCCTGAGGACCTGCGAGGATGGTGTTGCCCTGTACAATAATAGGGGAAGGTAGGGAAAAGGGTTAGGGAAAGATGAATCCTGTTTGGGGGCATATGGAGTTTAAGATGCCTACTGGACATCCAGTTTGAGATGTCTGAAAGGCTGCTGGAGGTTTAAGATTGGAAGTCATTGGAGAGGCTAGGGCAGGATAGGTAGATCTATGTATCATTAGCATTGAGATGGTAATTAAATCCATGGGAGCTGATAAGATTACCATGTGAAGCAGTATAGAGGGAGAAGAGAAGAGAGCCTAGGACAGAACACCAAGGGGCGTTTATGCTTAAAGGGTGTGATCTGGAGGAGAATCCAGGTTTAGATAGGCAGGATGAAAACCAAGAGTGGTGTCCCCAAAACCCAAAAAACGGTCAAGGAGAACAGAGTGATCAAAAGTGTCAAAGGCTACATAGAGGTCAAAGAGAAGGGGAATTGAGAAAAGGCCTTTGGATTTGGCAATTAAGAGATCATTAGTCACCTTGGAGAGAGCAGTTTTAGTGGAATGACAAAGTCAGAAGTCAGACTGTAAGGGATTAAGAAGAGAATAAGAGCAAAGTAGAGCCACCTATTGTAAATGACCTTTTCTAGGACATGAAGTTTTTTAAATTTTGTTTTGTTTGTCTCCAATGATGGGGGAGACATAACTATGTTTGTAGGTTATTTGTTTTTGTTAGTGATATTAGATAAGGTACTGTTTTAGGTCAGAATCTGGCTGTTTTCATCTTTGTAGCTACAGTATCTACCAAAATTCTGAGCACAAAGGTAAAGTTGTAATAGTCAGCTAGGATTTACTAAGTGCCTACTGTGTTCCAGGCACTTCTGGAATAAGAATTATGTTGAACTTAATTGATTTTCTTTAGTCTGCTAACTCAGGATGAATACTTCACGTTGAAAAATTCAATTCAAGACTATAGTGAAACATGCTGAGAATATAATTATAAAAAGGATCATCCTGAATATCAAAGGCCTACAGAATCATTCCTGGCTTTTCAAGAGAACTGTACTTGTTGATTTGCTCAGATAGAACCTACCTGAAGTAAATTTGTGAAGTATTTGGTCAGAGGTCCTACATTATCTTTATCTTTCCCTCACCACCCAGGAGAATATAATAGATATGATGAGCTGTCCTTGTATATTTTGAATTTTTAAAAAATATTTTATGCATTTATTACAACAAATTTGAGTCTTTTGAACTTTAAGCATTCTTTTTACAGTAGAGTAATAAATAACTGTCCCATATCCAATTTTTACTTTGCACACCAAGTGCCTTTTTTAAAAAAAATTATGTTTTATTTTTTGCTTTTTGGAGGGGGGAAGGTAGGGTAAATGGGGTTAAGTGACTTGCCTAAGGTCACATGGCTAGTGTTAAGTTTCTGAGGCCAGATTTAAACATAGGTCCTCCTGACTCCAGGGCTGGTGCTCTATTCACTGAGCCACCTAGCCATCCTCATCCAAGTACCTTTTCTACAAGTGATTTTTCTGGAGAGTTCCTAGACGTGAGCCATACCCAAGACTTATTTTAGAGATTTCCCCCCAAATTCCAGGGTAGATACTGAGCATATAGAAAAAGCATGAGTTCATTTTTGTGGGGGGAAATTTAGGTTCCCTGAGGACTGGATTCATTTTATGTGAG
>NW_027185664.1:11760487-11776597 GCF_028583685.1 Petaurus breviceps papuanus
TTCTTGATTAGAGGAGAACACACCTCAGGTGACAATAAATTTCTCCCTTCCTACACTCTGTAATCTAGTCAAATAGGCTTCTTTTTCCCTCCTTACAAATAACACTCTACCTCCCATCTCTCTACCTTTTCATTTAGTTCTTTATTTACTTTCACCTAATAGGATTCCTTGTTTCCTTCAAAACTCAGAAATGTTTTCTGGATCCCCCAGTTTCTAGTGCTCTGTCAAAATTATTTTATTTTGTATATACCTTATACATACATATGTATGTATATACAAAATGCATGTATTCATGCTGTCCAGGGACACATACATGTTAAATCCTTTGACAGAATAAAAGATCCTTGAGGGCAGGGTATATTCCTTTGTATTCCCCCAAACAGCACAGATCCTGGCATATAATAGGTGCTTAATATATGTTTAATGATTAATTCAAAATCGGATCCTGTAATATTATTCACTAATGACAAGTGCCACTGAATGTGTCTGAACCTAGAATTGAGATGGGTTCCAAAGAATTAAAAGTGATTATTGCACAGAGAAAGGCAGATGGCACGTGTGAGAAGGCTGCAACATTTAAACAACAAGGAATTTCAAAGAACAGGGGTAAAAGATGTCACCAAGAAACTTGCAGGATAGGAAGAGATAGACTAGTTAGGTGATAAGGGTGAGAGAGACATTTGGGGTGCCAGACTGTTCCGTGAGTACCCTCAAAATGTTAGGAGCAAACAAATGCTCTAGCATGTTGTGTGGACAACCTGTGAGGAACTGATGGGAAGATATGAGCAAGAATTGTACAGAATGGGAAGCCTGGAGGGGTTGCAAACTGCATCACTGGAGATCTATTTCACAGAAGAGATGATACAGATTTACATATTGGGAAGGAACATGTGATCAACTTGAGGTTACAAGATTATTCCAGAGAATATTTCAGTGCTGCTGGTGAAAAGTAATAAAAGTCTGAACTTTGGCAGTCCCAGTAAGAATGGACAGCAAAGGATAGATGTGAACATATTACGGACATAAAAAATGTTGTTGACAACACATGTAGGGGCCACAGGAGTGGGTGGAGTCAAGTGTAATTTATTTCTAATCTGGGGGATTATGGGACAGCTGATAGTACCAGCAGAGAAGGAGGGTCATTGGCAGACATAGTTAGGGCTCCTGCTTTAGAAAAAATGATAATGATTTCAGTTTTGAACAAACTGATTAAATGGGGGAAGAAAAAGACAATGATAATATTCAGAATCTATTTCAGACCTTTTGACAAATAATCTCTTAGTTTGATTATTCCATTTGATAGATCGTTTGCACTGCTGTTTAAACCCAGCCAGAGTCCAATTTATTCACCTGTGGGATAATCCCTCGGTGTTAGTGATCCCCAAGTATTTTTCCTGAGATTCCTCAGCCATTTATAAAACACCTTTTGAATTCAGAATGGCCTGACATAGAAAGTCAGGCCAGCAAGCCTTTATTGAACACTTACTGTGGACCAGGCATAGTGATAAATGCCAAGGAAACAAATACAAGTAAAAAGATAGTACCTGTCTTAGATTAGCTTACGTTCTAAGAAGGAAGACAACACAAAAAAGAGAGACAAAACGTGCAAAGAGGAAAGAATTCCTATTGGGTCATCCTGGCAAAGTCTGAAGAGTTAAAAGCAGAGTTGGGAGAAGAGATAAGGTTGGCTGTCCTGGAACCTTTTTCAAAATGAAAGTTTCAGGTGGAACTCACCATTAGAAGAAGGTGTCTGCAGGAATGGTGAGAAAATCACAAACACAGAAGGAACTTCCAGAGTGAGAGGAAGTGAGGCACAGTAGAGAAGTCTGCTGGCCTCAGAGTCAGGAATACTTACGTTCAAGATCATTTAACATCTCAGTTCTCTAGGCAACTCTTCAGGACTATTAAGTGCAAAGACAATGCCAACCTGATTTGGTAGGGGAATTTACTTACATTGGAATTCACTATAACAGTGAAATTACAGGTCCAGTCCTTCTCCTGGTCCCTAGGTGCAAACCACTATGTTAGACAATGGTGGAGAAACAGACATAGTTACACCATAATGACTATTTCATTCTGCTTCTGATCTATTAAGATAGCACCTGCAGATAAAAAATGCAGTAATGTAGTACTATGCAACTATAGATCAGACTAGAGGAAGATCATAAAAGAAATGTTCATTTCTATGAGGGGCAGGAGAAAGAAAGAAAAAGACTAATTGGGACCAACTAATGAAGACTTCATGATGTAGGAGGCATTTAAGCTGGGTTTTGAAGGATGCCAAGGATTTAAAAACTTGGATTGGGTGGGGAAGGGGGAGAAAATTCAAGTGTTATCAAGGGCATGGAGGGGTTTAAAATACCCAGCATGTACAAGATGCAGTGAATAATTCAGTTTGTCTAAAGTGTGATATAAAGGGACTGAGATAATGTGGGGAGGGGGGGCTAGAAAGAAAGAGTGGCATCTGATTATGGAAAAATCTTGAATATTAGACAAAGAAGGGTGCATTTTCTTAGGGAGGAAATTGGTCTCTTTTACCTAGTCAGAAAAACAAATTAATCTGGGAGGGTAAGACCCTTAGGATTTCTGGCCAAAACAAAAAAAAATGTTATTTCCACTCACTCTGAACCATCAAAACCCAAATAATGACCAAGTGAGGTTTGGGGTAATCTGTGAGAGCCTGAGTGATTTGGGTTTAAGGCATGGTCAAGTAACTCTATTTGAATCCCAATTGACTTTATAAAAAGCTAGGTTTCCAATGATGTATTTCAAGAAATCATAAATGTCATGGCACAAAAGAGTTAATTGTCCTTTTTTTTAAATGATAGAATAAATAAGTAGGGACCAAAAAAAGAAATCTAGCCTGTAATATATGTATGTATATGTATATATATATATGTAAAATGTATGTATCTTTTGAGGTTTCAGTGATCAAAATTTATATTCCTTTAGGCAGAATACTCACAGGTAAGGGTATGATTCTCTATGTGTACAGAGGGTGAAGAGGGAGAGGAAGAAGGATGGGAGGGAGAAGGAAAGGAAGGAAGGAAGGAAGGAAGGAAGGAAGGAAGAAAGAAAGAAAGAAAGAAAGAAAGAAAGAAAGAAAGAAAGAAAGAAAGAAAGAAAGAAAGAAAGAAAGAAAGAAAGAAAGAAAGGAAGGAAGGAAGGAAGGAAGGAAGAAAGAAAGGAAGAAAGAAAGAGAAGGAAGGAGGGAAAGAAGGAAGGAAGGAAGGAAGGAAGGAAGGGAGGGAGGGAGGGAGGGAGGGAGGAAGGAAGGAAGGAGCACCATTACTCAACTGGAACTGGTCAGCTGGGTCCCCAGTGCGGCAGCCACCAGCATTCACAGATTGTTGTTTGTCCTTCCCTTAGAAGACATCAGGAAAGAGATGTCTTCACTTGCAAGTGAATTGAATTTAAGTGAGGAAGGATTGTGCAAAATCATCAGCCTAACTCTCTCCCTGGAGCCATCTGGATTCAGTGGAAAGATATAGATCAGGATGACTGGAAATGGACCTGGATGTAGTGGGAGACTTTGGCCTTTTTAAGGTAAGGGCTTCCCCAGGTCTCAGTTTGTCTGAGGCAACATACATTCACTTGATAAAGGCTAGGTAAGAAACAAGGCTAAAAATTATCTCTTCTATCTAGTCAGAAAAAAAAAAACCATCAACCTGGGAGGGGAAGACCCTCAGGTTTCTGGCCAAAACAGAAGAAATTGCTATTTAACTCACTCTGAGTCATCAGAACCCAAACAGTGACCAAGTGAGGTTTGGACTGGGACCTATTAAATTGTGAGTTTACCCTTTTGCTAACCGTGTTCTCTACATGTATGCCTCCTCTTCATTTTACTTTCAGTTCACTCTTCCCTTGAACTCTGTGTACCTGTGGGAGAGGGTAGCCTGGGATTCTTTTGTGTTAACTATTTTTACTATACCACCATTTTAGCAAATACCCTTTCCAAAAGTTTTTAAAAAGATAAGTTGATATATTATTGCAGAGGCTGAATTCATAATACTTGCTAACTAAATATGGATAGGTAAGAGAGTTAGAAGAGTCAAAAAGAAAATGAGGAATCTTAGCATATCAGAACTGGAATCAACTAACTCTCATATGAAACATTAGAGTTTATAGGAATCTTAGAGCTCATGTAATACAATACTATCATTTTATAGATAAGGAACCTGAACGTCAGAGTAATTATGTGCATTGCTCAATGTCACCTGACTAGTTAGTGGGAAAGATGGCAGCTTAACGTAGGTGGCACACATTCTAGTGGTCTTTCACTAAATCACCCAGATCCTTTTGCCTTATGATCCTTGACATCCTTTAAAAACAGTAAAGCATTTCCACTCAATGGAATAGATCAGTAGAAATTATCCCCAAACTAAAAGCCAAATCACTGATTCCCTAACTACCACAATTCTGATCTCTTAGGAGGAATGTAGTATATATATATATATTCACACACACACCTGGATTAAGGCACCTTGAGAAAGTACTTCAACATGGAGTATGTGGATTACTCCAAGATGTGGAAAGGATAGGAATGGTTTTTCTCATTTTGTATATATGGAAGCGGTTACATTAGAGACTTTCTCAAGGTGCCTTAATCCAGGTGTGTGTGTGAATATATATATATATATATATATATATATGTATATATACTACATTCCTCCTAAGATATCAGAATTGTGGTAGTTAGGGAGTCAGGACTCCAAATACAGTGATTTGGCTTTTAGTTTGGGGATAATTTCCACTGATCTATTCCGTTGAGTGGAAATGCTTTACTCTTTTTAAAGGATGTCAAGGATCATAAGGCAAAAGGATCTATCCTAGGTCCCTTCTTACATACACATCCAACACTTAGAGCCAGTAAAGACACTTGTTTGTTTCACTCAGTGAGGTGTTCTTTGGCTAATAGCCTTCTGAGTCTGAGAAATGACTAAGTAAATGCTTAGATTAGGAAACACTACACTCCGATTACAAATGGAACATTTAATGAAATGATTTCTCAGCAAAGCTTTACATCAGGAAATTAGCAAGATACACCATTCCATATAACCAATTATATAGGTTTATCCATCTTGTTTTCCTTTTCTAAAAATTTATCTAAGCACATTTAGAAGAGGACAGAAACATTGAAAGATCACTTCAGGTCTCCATTCATAAAAATCACTGAGACTATATCTATATGACAGCAAACAGATGGTCAATTTAGTCCATTTGAGCAAACAATTTGTCAATTAGGTTTGTAATGCAGTTAAGCTACTTATCTTTCTCTGTCTTTTATCAAAATATAAGTCAAACTGTTTGAAATAGGACTGAGGAAGAAGGGGAAACAAGACAACTCCCCAAAAGTAGTGTACCCCCTTTACATATCGTCTCCCACAGATGTTCCTACATCCATGTATTTCTTCCCTTCTCTTATATGTCCTATCTCAACTTTGGATTTGGGTTATGGGGAAGGGGATTGAGCAAAGTGGAAGAGCAGTAAGAGAAGAAATGAAGTGGATGGGAAGAGGGAAGGGTCAGTAAAAAATACATGAACAGAAGATAAGGGACAATAGAAGAACTGTTCTAGAGGATTTCCTTTCTTTAGCCCTTTGAAGTTGGGGAATTGTATTTATTCCACCACAAGAAGATCTAGAACTCAGCTCCCTATGCTACACTCAATTTCAGGTGCTGCCATTTAATTTCACTTTTAATCCAGTGATGTTAGCATCATAAAAACAAAGTTCCTTTCCTCCTTCCCCTTCCATTTTCTTTCTCCCTCTTCCTCTCTCTCCATCTCCTTTTCACTGCCTCCATTGGGGTCTCCTAAATAAGGAAGGTTTACAAACATGAAATAAATAAAAATTCTATCCTCCTTAACATGTATGGGAAGTTTGTATTGACTCCAAGGGAAAACTTCTTAAAAATGATTAAACTTCCTTAAGTAGATTTTTAAACTTTTTTTTTATTACTCTTAAGATCATATCAATGGGCATTACTTAATCTACAGATATTGTTCTCTTGAACGCTATTTTGCGTGTTCATAAGACATAGTAGAATATCTCAATCATAAATGAGTCAGATACTACTTGAAGAAATGTGTCTAGGTATTTTCCTTCTTTCAACAGGACATATTCATTTATGATAAAATCTGCTATTTTTTCATTCCAGAACATGTGTCATATAATTACACTTAAGTAGAACAAAACTCATGTACTTTGAATTCAGATGTATTTTTTATTAGGGCACAGAGATTCTTTTATATTTTCACCTAATAACTATAGGGTGACATCAAAGGAGGGGGGGAGTGTTCATGATTTTCAATGTATAAGACCTTAAAAATTTGACTGGTCTCAGACATTCTTGCTGAAGACTCCTTGAACATTTTGCTTATTTTAAAGGTCATATGTGGCCCTCTAGGTCCTCAAGTGCAGACTTTTGACTGAATAAAAACTTCACAGAACTAATCCCCTTAATAAAAGGATTTGTTCTATAAAACTTGATCTCAGTCGAAAGGCTGCACTTGAGGGCCACATGTGACTTGAAGGTTGCAGGTTCCCCACCCCTAACTCAGGGAATCATTGTTACATGGAAAATATTTTGCTAATAAAAAAAAATACAAAGAATTAATGTTAATTCTAAGGTGACTTAAAAAAGCAATATTGAACTCATTTTTAACACCAAATGTTAATAAAATATAAAGAAATTAGATCAAGATAATTAGGCAGGAATAAAATCCATGCAAAAACAGCCTCTCATGAAAAATGCCAAAAGGGATATTGCATTGTGGGCCACTTGATCATAAACAAATAAACTAATCATACTAGCTTACAGCATAAGTTATCAAGGGAAGTGGATATTTTGTTGTTATTGCTCTAACCAATTTGTATTTATTTGAGGAGAGGGAGGAAATAGCTTCCATATTAAATGGACTTAAAATCAGCTGTGCTAAGAATTATCCATCTGGCAAGATTGATATCGACATTTACTGGGCCTTTGGAAAAAAACATAGGTAGGGATAAAAATCTGTCAACATCTGTAGGAAAATGAAAACATAAGCAATAAACAATTTAGGGTCAGGAAAAAAAAACATATCAAATCAAAACATTACTGAATGCAAGAAGAGCCTGGGATGTCATATATTTGGATTTTAACAGATTATTTTATAAATGATTGCATTAAATTGGCTTGGATTGTGATAAAGCCACCTTTGGAAAACTCATTGAAAAACTGTAAACAGGGGGATGCCAGGTGGCTCAGTGAATAGAGCACTGGCCCTGGAGTCAGGAGGACCTGAGTTCAAATTTGGCCTCAGACACTTGACACACTTACTAGCTGTGTGACTTTGGGCAAGTCACCTAACCCCAATTGCCCTACCCTTCCCCCCTACAAAAAGAAAAAAAAACTATGAATAAAGGAAAATGATAAATGGCAAAATCTTTTTGAGGAAAGACAACCACAGGGATGGGCCACACATTATTTAGTAACTCCATGGAGGTAAGAGAGTAGATGAGCTCTGCAGGTAGGAATTAGAGGTGCATCAGCCTAATATTAGTCTGGTCTTCAAATGATAATATTTTTAAAATATCCATTTATTAAGGAGAAAAATGTTGGTTGATACTAAATAGAATATGAGTCAATTAGAATATCCTGAATTAATGTGACATCACTCTTACTACTATGTTTACCAGAGGCAATCAGATGGCTCAGTGGATAGAACATCAGGCCTGGACTCAGGAGGACTTGAGTTCAAATCCAACCTCAGACACTTAATAGCTGTGTGACCCTGGGCAAGTTACTTAACCTCTGTTTTCCTTAATATACTGGAGAAGGAAATGGCAAACCACTCCAGTATCTTTGCCAAGAAAATCCCATGGACAGTATGGTCCATGGGGACATGCAGAGTTGGACATGACTTAACAACAAGAAGAACTATGTTTACCAGGCACTGTACTAAGAACTAGGAATACAAAGATAAAAGTTAAATACTTGCTCTTCTGAAGAACTTTATATTCTATGAGGGAGACATAACTATATAAAAAATTTATATGCAGAATACATGCATAATTGGTAATAGATATATAAATAATAAATCACTGTTTTTACATGAAATTGGAGAAAATGAAATACTAAATAAATAATTTTTAAAAGTTTCTCTCCAAAAGGCTAGTTCCTTGTCACCCTCAAAACCATTCAAAAGCTTCTTACATAAAAATACAATATTGGTTACACAGGGACAGTATTGTCCCTAACAATAATAACTGGAAATTACATAAAACATTTAACATTTGCTGAGCACTTTGACATGTTTTACTTCATTTGATCCTTGCAGCCAACCTGAGATTGTTACTATGAACATTGTTTCCCATTTTACACAGGTGAAAACTGAGGCTCACTGTGGTTAGATGACTTGCTCGTGATCACACAATTAATAAATGTAAAATTTATTATTCCCTCATTAGAATGGAAACTCCTTGAGGGCAGGGGTTATTTTTCTTTTTGCTTGTATTGGTAATCCCAGCATTTAGCACAGTACTTCACAATTGGACAAAATCAGGTGCCAGGTCTTACTGATTTCAAGATCAACACTTTATTTATCCCCCTTTTAGAAACTGTTAGCTGAGATTACACTCAAGGGAACTGGCCCTTGGCAAAACTTATTACTGTCAATCAATAATTATAATAATCGTGATATTTCTCAATAATCTTGTGAAATAAGTAGGTGATCTTTGTCTTGTTGCTTCTTCACATCCCATTGTTGAATTCTCATTGAAGGCCTATGATGTGATTCAGGTATGTTAATTAAAAACAAACAAACACCCAAGCCAACACTTCTGGTATTTGAGCCAGAAATCACTTTAAAAAATCAAATTGGGATATCCTACTTTGCTTTGAATGATTTCTGGCTATTCCTCAAATGAAATTCCTCCTCAGAGGATGAAGCCTTCATAATCTCAGGAAAATCCTGAAGAACCCATCACCCACTCCTCAAACTTCCATAAAATCATGCAGTGATCATTCAGCTTTTTCTCAAAGATCCCTGTGGATGAGGTTTCACCAATCATTATATTGGCAGTTGAGTCATAAAAATGTAGGTGCAAAAGGGTCTTTCAAGGTTATATATTCCAGTCCCCAAACCAAAGAGTCAAGCATTTATTAAGTACTTACTACATTATTCATAACAAGTCATCATCTACCATCTGCTTTAAGAGCTCCAATGTCAAGAGAACATACTGCCTGTTGGAGTCAGCTCCTTTTATTTTTGAAAGCTCTCATTATTTGGAATTTCTTTCTGAGTACTGAACCGAAATATACCACCCTGGATGTGGTCCCTTTTCCTCTTTTGATCCCAGTTCTGCCTTTCAGGGCCAAGCAGAACAAAGCTAATCACTCTCCTATGTAGACACCTTTTGGATCTTTGAATACCTCTCTAAAACATCACTAGCTTCTATAGGAAATCTTCACATGGCCACCCTCCTTTAGATGAACCCATCTTGTCAATAGTCTTCTAAAAATGTGGCATTCAGAACTGAACACAATCATCGTGATAGGAACTCAAGACAGTTGAACAGAATGGGAGTACTGAGTTGCTACCTCCCTCATTATGTAATGAAGCCTGATATGGCATAAGCTTTTTTAGCTGCTACATCCACTGTTGTTTAATATAGAGTTTCTAGCTTTTAGAACAAAACTGTAATCCATAAACAAGATTCAAAATAGAATTAAGCTGAATGACTGTTGTATCAATTCCATAGTTCTCAGAATTTGAGTAAAACACACTCGAAATACACAGGATCTCCAGAAATAAAGAACATAGTCCAAAGATGCCAGAATTCCATGAGCAATAAAATGATTACAATGAGAGAAATGAGCATATGATCTACTAAGAATTTCCTGTTTCTATTTGTCCATAGAAGCAGCAAAACATAGTAGGAAGAAGACTGGATTTGAATCCCACCTGAAACATTTACTAGCTCTGGGCCTTTTGGGAAGTTATGTATTGAGCCTCTGTTATATCATACATGAAATGGAGATAATCATAGCATTGACCTCATAGAACTGTTCTGTTACTGCAATGATACGGATTTAAAATATCTTGTACACCTAAAGTGCTACATGTCAGTTGTTAGTACTATAGTCCATCTGTTAGTTCAGACATGTTTTTGTATTTGATGTTATATTTTAATATTGTTTGATTCTAATAGATTGTAAATTCCTTGTTTCTGCCTTTGTATCCTCAGTACCTGATACCTTGCTTGGTCCATAGTACATACTAAAAATGTTTGTTGACAAAAAATTAAATTGGATTGAGTTGAATTATCACAATGTTTTG
This sequence comes from Petaurus breviceps papuanus, assembly GCF_028583685.1. Taxonomy (NCBI): domain Eukaryota; kingdom Metazoa; phylum Chordata; class Mammalia; order Diprotodontia; family Petauridae; genus Petaurus; species Petaurus breviceps. The sequence goes on from NW_027185664.1 coordinate 11,770,809, forward strand.
AAGAAACAAGGAAATTTGAAAATGTTTCTGAGGATTAAGGGGTGATTTCTTTCATTTTAAAAAATGTGTATGTGAGGGAACTAGTTGGACTAATTATCGACTCCGGATTTGTTAAATATAAAAATTTCTTGGAAGCTACAAAAATTAAAGAAAGAGAAGGATTTCAAAATGCAATCTATTGTTAAAGTCCCAAAAGCAGTGTCCCAATTCTTTTGTTTTACTAGAATTCTGTTGTATTGATTATTGCTCAAAATAAGTGGGTTGCCAGCTGGGAAATGAGCAATCTTCCTACTGCAAGGAGTTTTTGTTGTCAGTAATTATTGTAGTGAGGTTTGAGATTTGAACTAAAGTAACAATAGAGATAAACAAGGAAGGGCAAATGATGAGATATGGAAACTGAAGCCAGCATTTGGACACAAATAGTAAGTAAGATAAAAGCCAGTTTTATGAAATCTATCAGTTATGTTCATTCCATAGTCCATGAAGTCATTACTGCTGTTTCTTAGAACACTTGGATTTAGAAGAGAATGATGGAAAGCAATTCTCCCTTAGAAAGAAACAGTTTGGAGATTTTCTTTCTTTCTTTCTTTCTTTCTTTCTTCTTTATTTGTTCTTTCTTTCTTCCTTCCTTCCTTCCTTCCTTCCTTCCTTCCTTCCTTCCTTCCTTCCTTCCTTCCTTCCTTCCTTCCTTTCTTTTTCTTCCTTTCTTCTTTCCTTTCTTTCTTTCTTCTTTCTCTTTCTTTTCTTCTGCCTTGAAAATGATTTTAATTTATTGAGAATCCACCAGTTTCAAGTTGATCTGGAAAGATTAGGCAGCTTCTCCTTTAATGACATGTCCCTTTTTTGTGATCTCATGAGAGCTTTCTTCTCTACCAGCTCCACATTCTTAATATTATATAAGTCATTTTACTAGATGATCTCAGAAATAATAGAAATAGTACTCTTAAAATAAAAAAACTTTCACTGAATCATAAAGTTCTATGACACTGAAACATTCCTATTCTCACATTTTTCATGTAAGACACAACGATTCCTGATGTGATCCACCTTAAAAGGCATCAGATCTGATAACAAACTAACTAGACTTCTAACCATGAAATTCTGTATCAGTGCTTTTTCATTAAATAAGTTTTCTCCTTTTTCTTTTCTTCCTTACCCCTTTAAAATAGCTTTGGGGAAGATGTTGATTATTGAATTTATGTAACTTTGGATGAAAATTTCAATCAACATTATACTCAGATACTCAAATGACCTATTCTCACCAACATGAGATGGGGATGTATTTTTTTCAAAAAGTACCTTTTGTGAAAGAATGGCTTAGGTTTGGGACTTTTGCTCTTGAACTCTAAAAGTGTTGCTCAGATTACCATTTATTTCTCAAATACTATCCAACTGCCTTATCTTCAATCCTTGAGAGATTAAATCCATCTTAAACCAGAGGCCTAAAAGTTATATTTTGAAAATAGAATTGATTTCTTGATATTCTGAGTCTTCTTCAGGCAAATTGAGTCTTTTCTACATAGTTCATAGTAAAGATTCTTCAGAATGAGAACAAAAATTTTCCCTTGGTAGAAATTTTCCTTCATCAATAAACTGATGTTTCACAATTCTTCAAAATGTTATTCAAAATTTCCAGAAACTTTCACTTTGAGCTCAAAGCCTGGATACTCACTGGGGAAAACTGTACTGTGGAAAATAATCGTGTGGTCAGAGCAATATAATTCCATGGTAATTGTGAAGGGCCACATTAGTCTTCAGATTCTACAATCTGTCTTAAAGACCTCTAAATTTTTTTTTGTAAGGTAAGAGAGTATTGGATTTGGAATCTGGAGAGAAAGAGATTTGGTGTCTGACTAAGATGTTAGCTCTGCAATCCTCATCAAGTCTTAGTCTTACTGAGATTCAGTGTCTTTTTTTTCAAAATTAAACTTTATTTTTTATTGCAAATTTAATAATCATCAATGAAAATAAATCTTTCAATATACAGAGTACAATAAAAATGATGATTGCATAGTTATGAGACTGAATTTCTGTTACAGTTTACTTTTAAAAAACAGAATTTCTTCATTTGTTTATTACTCCCACTGCTCCCCTTTTCTTCTTTATATTAAAAAAAATCTTTTTTTACATATCTCACACTGTGCAGCAATCTGTCCTGCTCTTAGAAGATACCCAACCTTGTGAAAAACAAATATAATTCATCAAAATAAATGAAAGTATTGGACATGCCTCCAGATTTCCTCCTACCTGTCTGACTGCTCTTTTCTGTCTCTTTCATTGGATTTCTATCCTATTCGTGTTCTGTAAATTTGTGGAGTTCATCAAGGTTATGCTTTGCCCTTAGACCCCTTTTCTTCTCTACACATTCTCACCTGGAAATTTAATTCACTCACATGTTTTCAATTATCATTTATCAAAATGATTCCTCAAATTCCACTACATTTCATTAAATGATTCCATTCCAAACAATTATTAAAGGTTCATATATTCAGTCCAAATTTCTCTCCTAAATCTCAGTTGGTGTCCTGTTCCTTATCTTTTGCCCCAACCCTCCAGTATCTCTCTTCCAATTATCCACTTAACCTTTCCACCTAGATGATCCACTGGTTAACTTCAGTTCCATGTCCAATACTAATTATCACCTCCATATATAAATCAGTATCTCCTATTAATTTCACTTTTTCTGTTGATATTACAATAGCATCCACTGTCATTCAGGCTCAAAAGCTAGCAGTTACCATTGCCTTTTCTATTTCTCTCACCTAGCATTTCTAATAAGCATGCATTTCAATTCCATATTATCATTTCTTTTTTTCATATTCCAAAAAATCTATCATTTTGTAATCTTTTATGCTATGCATTCATAGGAAATTAGTTCGAATTGCTCAAACTCTATCCCATTGCTTCTTTTTTTTTTTTTTAAAGCAATTGGGGTTAAGTAACTTGCTCAAGGTTACATGGCCAGTTATTATTTCTGGGTGTGGTGCTGAGCCCGGATTTGATCCAGGTCATCCCAACACTGGAGCCGATGCTATCCCATTGCTTCTTACAAAGTATGCTTCTCTAGTTGGATCAGACTGATACTTTAGATGAATCCAAATGCCTTACTCTTTAATTTCCTTCTTCTGATGATTTCCCTTCACATGCTTCAGTAATCAATCTCTGCTCTTAAAGTGCTTAAAAATCTAGATACAAATATTAATTATTTTGACTAGAATCTTGCCCTTAATCTCTTTCTTTAAAACAATCCCTACAACATTCTGAGTACCATTATAAAAACATCCAATCTTGCCATAGTAACATTTATGGGACATTCCCTCTTGTAGATTTATAGATACATAGTCAAAGGGAGAAAATGTTGCTTGAAAAAGGACCCAGGGAATAGGTACTGTCTCTCTTCTCTTTTCTATTTTGTTAGTCATTTTGGCAAATTACTAGGAGATGGAACTTCCAGGTAAAACCACAGCATCTTTCAATATCAGTTTTAAGACTTCCCATTCATTTCAGAGCTCTCACTTTCTTTTAGTCTATAGTACTGGATTCCTTGCCATCCATCTCTGCTTTCTTTATTTCATCCATCCTACCCAATGCTGCCAAAATATAATATATCTACAGTACAGGCTTAGTATATGTTTATACATCCAGACACACACACACATATGTATATATTATGTAAATATATATCCACAGGCATGTATACATATATACATACAATACATTACATACATCCATATACGATATATGTATATGTGTGTATCTATCTATGAATGAACTGGTCTATCTGCTATCTTATCTCCAATCTCTTTCTGTGCTCTCCTGTGTCTATGCATTTATTCTCATTCCTCATGTCTGAAATATACTCATTTGAACTTTTGGGAATTATTGTCTTCCTTCAGGTCCTGAGTCAGATGCTTTAGATAAAGTCTTCACTCCCTCCCTTCCTCCTCTCACCCCATCTAAAAGTAATTTCTCCTTCCTTTTGTTAGAGCATTTTGTATGGATCTCTCCTCCCATTATATATTATCTTGCATCCCACTTATTTCTATAATGCCATATATTCCCTACAACCCCATTAGCTTACAAGCCTTAAGAGAACAGAGATTGCTGAAGTGAACTGAAGTAGCCCTTCCAATTGGCTTGATATATAGTTGTAGAACAAGGAAAACATTTGGAATGATCCAAAAGGATCAAATAATATAAGTTCCAACACAAAGGAACAAAAATTCCTTTCTTGTACTAAAGTCAGTGTCATCTTCTCTCCCAATATAGTCTATGTACTATAATGTTTGTCATTGATAGAGATTGTCTAAGCATGAAAATGATCAAATTGGCACTCTAAACAACTCTGCTAAATTTAGGTTTATATAATGAGCTATCCTTAATAGCAATGAGGGATGAGGCATGAGGTTTGAACACCTTTACCTCCATGCAACTCTATTGATAAGAATCTCTCTATATTAAGCACACACAGTTGTACATAGTTCTTTGTCTGTTGTATCCTCCATTAGATCTTGAAATCAGTGACTGTCTTTTGCCTTTCTGTTTCCAGGGCTTTGTACAGTTTCTGGTACATAGTAGTCATTAAATAAATGCTTATTAACTGTCATATAGACAATACTTTTATTTTTATTCTAGCCTTCAGAGTCAAATAAATCATACCATATAGTTTGCATGAATGGCTACAGAAGGAGAAGGAAAGACAGTGTCAATAAAGGCCTTATTTTGGTTTTCTTGAAGGGCAGCTATGGAGTGCAATGAACCAAGTGCCAGGCCTGAAGTCAAGAAGATTCATCTTTCTGAGTTCAAACCTGACCTCAGACATGTACTTGCTGTGTGACCCTGTTCAAGTCACTTAACCCTGTTTGCCTCAGTTTGCTCAACAGTCAAATGAGCTGGAGAAGGAAACAGCAAACTATCCCAGTATATTTGTCAAGAAAACCCCAAATGGGGTCAAGAAAGGGTGGAGTAAAACTGAAAAGTGACTGAACAGAAATTCCTTGAAGAAAGAAAACTAAGTATCTTACTTATCAAAGAAGATTCAATAGGCAAGGAAAACAATATATATTTATAAGTCTTGTATCTTAAGACAGATTTGACTCAACATCTATGTGACACCAGCTCAACTGTTACAGCTGATTCAATCAAACAAGAAAAAAATTGAGTTTACCTAAATAACTGGATCAATTGTTTATCTGATTTTTTCCACTGTAGGAATCAAACTGATACTTAATCTAGGCAAAGCTAAGAGGGACTTTCCACTTCCTGGGAACCCTTATTTAAGGATGTACTTTTTATTAACAAGAAGAGCCATATCAAAGGGGTTTCTCAGTAACCACACCCAGAAATCACTGGCTGTGTAACCTTGAGCAAATTACTTAACCCCGATTGCTTTAAAAAAAAAAATTATACATGGATGTGTGCAAAAGAGAGGCATATGTTTTGATTCAAGATCTAGGTATAAGTCCCATCTCTTATACATACTGAATGTGTGACCCTCGGCAAATCACTGAACCTCTAGGTGTTGAGGGCAAATTTCTAAGACTATAAGTTACAGGGAAGGTACACACTAGCATTGATAGAGGAAATTTCTGTTTCTGGAATTACTCATAGTAATGACATCACAGTGTTATTCCTGTCACCTCTGACCAAGTGCAGATAGACAGACAGATAGAGGGATAGATAGAGGGATAGATAGATAGATAGATAGATAGATAGATAGATAGATAGAGGGATAGATAGATAGATAGATAGATAGATAGATAGATAGATAGATAGATAGATAGAGGGAT
>NW_027185664.1:11776607-11840382 GCF_028583685.1 Petaurus breviceps papuanus
GATAGATAGATAGATAGATAGATAGATAGATAGATAGATAGAGGGATAGATAGATAGATAGATAGATAGATAGATAGATAGATAGATAGATAGATAGACAGACAAAGACAAACATATAAATTATTATATACATATCTACACATATATATCTTTACAAAGTAAACTGTGTTACAGAAGTTCAGCTTTTTGTAGAAATAATTTTATTTGTACCTTTTTGTATATTGAAATGTTTGTTTTTGTTGATGATTGTGAACATTATAATGGTAAAAAAAGAAAATGTAAAGTACAGACGTAGGACAAAATTATAAGTACAATAAGTGTGATAAAATAATGAATTTGCTAAACCTCATTTGTGTTTATATTGTCTCCTATTCCCTTTCCATTCCATTAAAATGCCAACTAGAAAAGCACTAAGATTTTTACCACAATTGTTACTTCCATATGATACAGTCTTTTACTTCTTATTAGAAGCCTTAAAAATTGCAGCTTTAGAATTAAGGCACAAAATTAAGAATTTTTCTAATTATGACACAAGGAACAGTGGTCTTTTCTCTTTGACTGCTACAATTTTTCAACACTGACAAAGCAGTTCTGATCTGCTCTTTGGTGAAACAAACCATCTAAGTCTCCACTGAGCCAACTACTTTTTTTTTGGAGGGCAATTGCGGTTAAGTGACTTGCCTAGGGTCACATGGCTAGTTTTTGTGTTGTGTCTGAGGCTGGATTTGAGCTCATGTCCTCCTGACTGCAGGGCCAGTGCTCTATTCACTGTGCCACCTAGCTGCCCTGACTGAGCCAACTATTGACCTCAGTAGGGTATAGAGGGAGAAAAAAAGTCCCTCCTATTAGCCCATTTCACTAATATTACAATTTTGAAAGAGCTACTTTGCACCATTCACTGCTTTATGCACAACAGTGACTGATTAGAATGTAAGACTCCTGGATTAGATTGCCATAAAGATAAATCATTTAGTTTCTCTCCTATGGGCAAAATTCCTGGCTCTGCATTTTTTTTAAAAACTCAATTTGATTCCTTTGCAGTAAATGTGCTTAGCTCTCAGCCAACAAAAAGTGCCTATGCACATTATTCAGTGAAATCAGTCCAAGTCTATTTTCTGCTTTGCAGGGAGCAATGAGGGCCTTGCTATTTTACAGTCAAGGTAGATGGAGAGGGGGAAAGACACAACATTTGAAGAGTTGTGGCTAATATCCTTTTTGCCTCAGGTCTCTCCTTCCCTCTGGCCAGTTGTATGAAGAACGTTATGACTCCCTGACTAGAAGAATAAGCATTAATTTTGAAGACTAGGGTTTGATTTCTTTCCCCCCCTAAAGATCTGTGCCATATCTTTATTGACCATAAAAATTGTAATCAGTCTCTTTCACATAACTTCATTACCAGGGTATCAACTTCACACACTCCCTCCCATTGCAATGCTTCCTCTTTCCATCTGTTGCATCTTTGTAACTCTGACCCCCTGGGCAGCCACTTTCTGAGCTCTCTCAAATTATTGAAATGGTAATTTTACTACAGTGATGTAGCATTCAACAACCTCTTTTTAACAACTACAGTAAAAGGACCAAAGAGAAATGGCTCTGACTTAGGAGCAAGGGATGTAAAAGCAGAATACAATTATGATCCAAAGTTCGTTTCTAAGAAGCTTGCCAAAAATGTCACAGATGATGAAATAAACATTCTTTTCAACATTGATTTTAAATAAATGACGATAACTTTTTAATATGCCTTCCATCTTCCCTGTGCCCATTCCTTCTATCTATTCTCCCTTAAGAGTTTTCCCATATTAAAAAAACAAACAAAACCTAGAGAGAGTAGAAAGAGAACCAAAAAAGAACCAGAAAACAAATTAAACAACATTTGCACCATTCTACAACTATTTATCCTCATTTCTGCTAAGTGGATACATATTTTTACATAAGATACATATTTTTGCTTCTCTTCTTTGAGGCCACACTTATTTCTTACAATTTTGAAAGATTATTTTTGTGGCTGTTATTCTTTCTATTTGCATTGTGAAATTCGTATTTGTGCTAATTTAACATAGATCAGATTAGTCCCTTGTACCTCTTAGAAATAAATAATTATTCTAGCTTATTACAGAAAGTAATCCTTTGGCTATTGACAAACAGCCAGACTGAGTGTTTAATCTGCACTGATGAAAGGCATGGATGCTACAAAGCAAAATATGTTGAAGCTTTTCTTGCAGTTCTGCTTTCCACCTCACATTTGATTTATTTATACTGGGGCAGTGGGAATACAACTAGAATTGGCTTAATTCTTTGGATATGTATGCGTTTGTGGATATGCAAGTTTTTGAACATCATAGCAATTTACTTCTGAAATATATGCTTAGAACAATGTATGCTGAGTCATCCTGGAGATGTACAGAATTAATTTAAGACCAATTCCCAAGCTGGCATGATGAGAGGGGAATTCAGTTTACTAGATACAATTGGAAAGGTGGTTAGAAAGTATTCATAAGTCCTAGACCATTTGGGGCAAAATCATTCCTTATGATAATTTTCTATCTTCCTTTTCCACTATGGTGGCAGGAAGATTAGTTCAGGTCAATAACCAGTGATGAACAAGAAGAGGCAAAATTATCTCCTGGCTGTGCTAATGGTTTGGGGCATCAATTCCAACTTCCTGACCTTCTCACAAAAGCTCAGTGATTTCCCTAACATATGCTGTATTACATATATGCTATATATGTAATATAATGTATACATTACACCAGAAGAATTAATTGAATTAATAAGTCAAACAACTGGCCAGTTCAAAAGGGGAGAAACACTGGAAAACTCATTGGGAAGGAGAGGAAAAAAGGCTGCACAAAAATCCAGAACTGGTTTCTAGTCCCAGTTTTTCAAATTACTGTGACTTTGGTTAAGTCACCTAATCCTACTGTCATTGGACTTCATTTTCCTTATGCATTAAAAAAATGAGTAAACAGACAAAATTGTATATTGAGTTTTATGAATCTCTCAGGCCCCTTCAGTTTGAAACGTGATGATTTTATGAATATTTTGACTAGCAACAAATAGTAATTCTTAATCAATATGCATTTAGTAAGTGCTTATCAAGTTCCAGGCATGATGGAGTCAGTGCACCACCTAGCCACCACAAGGATTTTTCTTCTTAACGAAAATAATATTATCCAACCCAAATATAATGTGCTGGACTATTAGAGTAGTTTTCTTTATTAACTCAAAATGAACAATACGAACTTATGACTACCTGTGTCTTTTTTCCTGCCCTTCTGGAAAATTGTATTCCTTACTAGCAACACAACCTCTCACAGAGATACATATACAAACATACTCTTAGAATAACCAGCTTCTTTTAAATTGCAACCCCAAGTTCTTCTGCCTGTATGGGACTTATATTCTCTCCTGATCAGTTGCTGTTACCTTTCCATTCCTTCCTAAAATTTGTGTACACACACACACACACACACACACACATAATTACCTACTATTTTTCTATTAGAATTAGAAGCTCTTTGAATACAGGAATTATTTTGGTTTTGTATTTCCAAGGCCTAGAATATAGAAGGTACCTAGTAGGCCTCTATTAAATGACTTTTGAATGAATAAATGACCAAGTCAGAGTGGTCACATACCACCTTATATGGAGGCAGTTACAGGACAAAGTGAGAATTGACAGAGGGTTAACAGTTTGATGAAGGGGTTGGGAATTGAAGGGGACACTGAAAGTATATAGAAAAAGCACTTGTTACAGCAGTGACTGGAATCTGGTTTGATTAAAGTCATGTCCCCTAGGAAGTTGTATAATTGCTTCTACTTTGTAGTAATAAAAAGCAGGAAAAGTAATACTGAGCCAGGAGAAATAAGGAACCCTCTAAAATCAGATGCAAGCTAGTTCAAAATTGTATTTAGTTACTTTGCTTCTATTTGCTTCTATATATATATATATATATACACACACACACACACACACACACATATGTGTATATATCCTATATACACATACATACATAAATTATATACTTTGTAAATTATTGTTGATTGAGAAATCTTTCATTTCTCTTCAATTTCTTTAAAGAACTTTTAGAGAAAAAAAAATCTTAATTCCATACTATATGCCGGAGTGATGAAGAGGATCACATTTGTGGATGGAAGGGACATTAGACCAAAGGTCCCTTATTTTACACATAAAAATCAACAAAACAAATCAAGGAACAAAAAAGCTGTGAGCCTCTATTGTAATAGAGTGATCAGAGGTAGATCTTGAAGGTTCAGTGGCTGTTAAGCAGAGTTCATTCACCATCTAAGAGCAGCTCATTGCCTGAAGGATGTCCAGTAGGCCAATTTTAGGGGCTACAACCCATGAAATAGATAAAAATATCAAATTGTCACCTTCTAATCTTGAAGTGACAGTTATAGTGACAGAGGGGGCAGAAATGGGGCAAAGGGAGGTAAGAACTGCACAGTTCTTTGAGAATTTAAAACATTAATTGAACATTTGGTATTCATTGTGTGATCTTTGTCTAATGACCAATGAGTTGACCTCTTCCTAGTAAAAAAAAAAAAAACGAACCAAATCCACATTTACATTCTCAGGGTAACCAAAATCAGAAGACAACAAGAAATTTGAGCTAAATGATAGCTCATGGAGTTTTAAGTTCTGGAACAGAATCAGAAGAACTGAGTCCAAATCCTGGCTCTGCCAATTACGAACTGTAAGACCTTGGAATTTCATTGAGTCTATATCAGTTTAGTTTCCCCTTCAATAAGATAGTGAAGCTAAATGAGTTTTGAGTTAATTTTAAGTATTTATTGAATTGAATTACTGACTGATCTTACCCAGAGGGTCAAAGCATATAATGTGCCTCCTTTAAATCAAAGGATTAAAAAATAATTAAAAAGCACTTTCAAGGATATTACATATGAATTTCTCTTGTCTTGATAAGGTAAACAAAACAGTTATGCAATACTAAGTGAAGGTTTAATTCGCTCATGGTTGGAGGTTTGTTTGCAAGTTGAAATTATCTTGAGTCTTCCCCTTGGTCTTGAAGTACACAGTACAATTGCAAGAACTCTGGAGGTAGATGGAGACATCACCCTTTTGTCATAAACAGAAAATTGCTGTGTTTTGGGGAAATTATCAGAGGGAGTGGGCTGGAAAGGCAACCATAGATTTACTTGCACTTCAGGGTACACTGTTTGTTCTCCCTGATCCCCTCATCAGTTTGGAGTTGTGGACAATGATGTTACTCTGGACATAAGTACAGTTTGGCAGACCATCATGGACATAAATGGCTTAGATAATTTTTTTTTTCTCACCACAGTTTGGTAGGAAGCTTAATGGATCACAAATCAGAAGACGGGTTCAACTTCTAATCCCATTGTTTGTTAGAGGTGTTACATGCGGGAATTTCCATTATTGCTTCTGACCCAAAATTTCCTAATTTGTAAAATGAAGGAACTGAATTAGATGATCTCTAACAGCCATCCAGGCGCTAAAATCCAACCTGCTAAGCACTTCCTCACAAAGACTCATGGGATCTGGTTCCCTTTGCAGGTCAGATGGAATCATATTTCCTACTAAATGAATGACCTAGATATAAAAATGATCCTGGCATGGCAGTGTTAACTCACATCTTTAGTTCAAAGCTATAGTTTTGCCAAACTAGTGTTCAAGAATTTTTTGTTCATTTATGTCAATTGGTCTTGATTCTGTTTACATGCATTGACTTTTTTCTGATTTAAACTTTTGTATATCATAAATTTAAGATGTCTTTTCCATGCATGGAGAAATTTTGGAGTAGGGGTGGTTAGCTTAATAGTACAATTTATATTTAATGTGCTGAGTTTACAATGCACTAAGGGAGTTATAAAGGTTCATTTCTCCATAGGAGAAGAGACCTATTTCTGAGTGGTCTCAAGTTAGATTTATTCTTCAAGAAGACTGCACAGTTGTTAGGATTCATATTGAATGAGATTCATGACAGAAATCAGGGAGCAGATATAATAGATTTTGGCATGACACCTTCATTGTTATTGAAACGATGAGCTTCTCAGGGTACTGAAATCTACTGAAATGATTAATTGATTGCATAGAAAAGCATAAAGTTTATTCTGAGAAAAATCTGAACCCCAGGCTTTTTTTTTTCAGAGAATTGTTTCCAGAAACTCATTTAAAAGAGATAAAAATAAATTTCTGAAGACATTGTTACATTGGCAATGATTATTTAAAAATATGTGTATTGTAATATTTACATTGTTTATTATATACATTACCATTATATGAAAGAATATTACATATTAGTAACATTACATGAATGAAATAATATCAATGAATCAATTAAATATTCATTGAGTACCTCCTATGTGCCAAGTCTATGTTATTAATTGAGGTATATACAAAATAGATATAAGATATATTCTCTTTATGTATGGAATGTATCTAATGGAGGATACAAGGCCAACACACACACACAAATAACAAATAATTGTCATTTTCATTACTAAAGGGAAAATCCACACTAGTGACATCACAGACCCATTGACACACTTGACCACATCATAATGGATTGAATCGGGTGGTGGAAAGTTGGAATATTACAACATTCCAAGCAGAAAGTCATAGGAATATTATCATCATTTTTAACCTCATTTGCAATATATTTAGGTTCATATATTTGAAGATTTAGAATTGGATGAATCTTAGAGATTAGTTAAACCACCTCATTTCACTGAGGAGGAATCTTATTTGATTTTTACAACTTAAAAAGTTGCTTCTATAGCCATTATTATCCTCATTTGACAGCTAAGATAAGTGAGTTAGAGAGAAATTATGTGACTTGATCATAGTCAGCCTTGTTGAGTCATTTTTCAGTCATGTCTGACTCTTCATTACTCCATTTGGGATTTTCTCGGTAAAGATACTGGAATGGTTTACCATTTCCTTTTCTGAGCTCATTTTATAGATGAGGAAATGGAGGCAAACAGGGTGAAGTGACTTTCCCTGGGTCACACAGCTAGACATGTGTGAGGTCAATTTGAATTCAGGAAGATGAGAGTTCCCTACTCCAGGCCCTAGCACTCTATCCACAGTGCCTTCTAGGTCAGTCTAGTAAGCATTATAGGCAAGGTTTGAACCTAAATGCAATAACAAAAACACAGTAAAACACATGATTTTAAAAGTTGTAATAATAATGATCAATGCAATCACCACTGTTCCATAGGGCTGATGGTGAAACCTGCTCTCCCTGAAAGAAGTAATGATGTAGGACGCTGAACGAGGTATCAATATTTTTGCATACAGCAAGTGAAGGTATTTGTTCTGCTTGACTATGCAAATTTGTTTTCAACGGGGTGGGGGATTGGAAGGAGAGAAAATAGATTTCTGTTAATTAAAAATAAAAGGAGTGGTGGGGTGCTCCAGATGTGGATCACTGCATGCACTCCTACATGAGGTGACTGAATTATTAGTCTTACTTAACTGTTTTACTTTGTTACAAGAGAGTTCTCACAAAGTGGGAGTACTCTATACATGTCTGTAATGTAAAAACAGGACATTCCAATTAAAATGGTAGTGTAGTAAAAATAGTACAGCACCACAGCACACTTTCTACTATACTATGTTACATTCTAATACAATAATAATATAAACCATAATATTTGTGAAGTGCTTTAGATCCATTATCTTATTTGATTCACAGAAAATCCTGTGATCTAGGTAGTATAGACACTATTATTCTCATTTGACAAAAGAAGAAACTGAGGCCCATTTAAATGATCTGACTTGCCCAGGGCCACACAACTTTTAAGGTGTGTCCTGGTTCCAACTCCTGTACCATGCTCCTTTGCACTAAATTATCTAGTCCAACTCCTACACAAAATATGATGATTGTCCATAAAATATAGAAAAATTTATTGGACCTTGATTTTTTGAATGTTCTTCACCATTTCCTCTCTTAACTTGGGAGCATTTTGACTTTGTTTTGTGAGATTATATGACTAAAATACTAATCAGCTAGTTGCCAAATGCCCAGTGATGAGACTTTCCATACTTAGCTAGACTTGTGATGAACTGTGATAAGCAATAACTTCTATTTTTCAAAATTTTTCAAAATGATTTGAACTCAAAGTCAGATTATATAAAACATATGATTATCAAAATGATATGTTGTATATTATTTTAAAATATATACATTGTTAGAAAGTTTAATTCAATATTAATATCAGTAATTCAAACATTATAAGGCATAATTAATAATGGTGATATTATATATAGACAAGTTTGATTTGTTTCTAATAATTTTCCTAACACTGTAGGTTGGTCCTTACACAATAGAAATGATCTAGAGATTACTCAAGAAAGTATAATACATAAATTAGAAACAACAGAACATATACGGCTAATGGATAATTGAAATTTAAGGTAAATAGGGGACTAATAAGAGAAAACCTAGCAATTCTTGATGTTTTCAAGTTACCATATTGAGAATAACTACATGCTAGATTAATGAATGAGCTGTCAGATGTGATTCCAGAGACACCATCAATGATATCTGCAAACCTATACTATAGAGAATGGTAGAGGGATCCAGAATTTAGTTCAAAGGGCAAATGTACCCTTTTCAAATACAGGAAAGAAGTTTGTCATCTACAAGTCAGAGAATATGACCTTGATAATGAAAAAAATATTATTATAAGGATAATTATTGAATATTTAGAAAAGGAAACTATGATCCCAAAGAGCCTCCATAGCTTCATCCAGAACAAGTCATGTCAGACTAACCTTATTGCCTTCTAGAATAGAATTACTAGACTGGCCTGTTAAAAGAATGAGTGCTATAGATAGACGTTACTTTGATTCCTCTGGACTAGATGGAAAGATGTGCACTAAGTGATGTTTAGTAGGTGCAAAACAAAATTTGTAATTTTGACTAGCCATTCAAGAATTAATAAACTATGCACATCAAAACACATGTATAGATATTCCATTCATAGTCTTTGATCTTAACTTGTTTGCTGCCAAATTCTCAGCAATCCTAAGAATTTTTATCTATTCTACACTCTTAATTTTTTTAATTAATGTGAAACTTTAAAACATGTGTCTCATTGATGCCTTTTGTCTTTAAACTTTCAGTTATATATCATGTCTCCTCCCCAAGAATGCATATTCTCTTATGGCAAAGAAAACAATTAAATTATAATATGTAACAAAAAGACAATTTTGACAATGTAACATGTACAAATAAATATTAAACTTTTTAAGAAGGATTTTTAAAATTATCCATTATCTTTTTTTATGGAATCAATATTTTCTCCACATCTGCTTTGGAGTTGTTTTATTTCATATATACTTTTAACTCCTGTTTTCCAAAATAGTTTATTAAATATTTCTTTAAAGCTTACTCTGTATAATACATTTCATTTTATGTCTATGAGAATGAAAGAAAAGATGCTTTGTTGTTTCGTTTTTATATTAAACTGGGAATAATGACTACTCTAACCTTCCACTATAGGTATTTGTAAGAATAAATTCTTTTTTATACATTCCCAGAAATCTCAATTTAATTTGTAGCTTTTTAAAATTATGGATAAATGATTATTCTGATGATATATTTATAAAAGCAAAGAGGAATACAGAATTTTTCATGATTATCCAGATAATTCAGGCAAAACAATCCTATATTCTTGGTACTAAAAAAAAAAAAAGAGTGACTTGTTTGACATCATTGCCTCCTGGGGCTATCTGCACATGAAAGCTCAGCTGAATGCTTGAGTTATTAAAATGACTGTCTATGGATCTTGTCTTCTTGTTTCAGCTCTTATCTCCATTGTCCTTCACTTTAAATTGTAAAATAAGGTTAATGGCTCCTGCTACCAAAATCTTGGATCAGGTGAAAGGTCACATTAATTTATATCAAGTGCTTAGGATATCCATAGGCAAATGCTGCCTATATAAAATATAACATGGAAGATGAAGGGTGCCATTTGCGACATTCAAACTAAAGAGTCAACACTATCTCTTGAAATATCGAGAAGATTCAGGCAAAGATCATTCTTTGGGGCTGTGGGAATTATTGGTGGGATTGGATCATACACACAGTTCATTCATTTGTGTACTTCATTTTCTATTTGAAGAAACAACTGCTATGAGTACAGTGCTCAAAAACCTAGAGTAGAATGTCTCAGATGTAGTCAAGAAGGAAAGAAAGAGACAAAGCAATTAGAATGGTTTAGTAAAGAGACAAAGAATAAGGAAGATTTTGAGGGAGTTTAATGGGATATTAATTTTTTATCATTGATGAATTGGACCAGCTCATCCACTTCAATAGCAGGTTTTCATCTCTTACAATGCATTCACCTAAATGGCTTTGAAAAATCTTGCCCTTGTAAGATCTGCGTTGACCCTCTGGGCACAGACAGTGTGAAAAGAGTTAGAAATACAACTGTGCTTTGTTAATAGCTTAGCCTGTGGCTACTTTTATAGAGTATTGGAAATGTGAACAAACTAAAAAAGTAGACTCCTTTTGTAGGAGGGGTGGGAGGGGGAGTGAAACCAAGTAGATACATGAAGTTGCTTCTGATATTTGGTGAAAAAAATTCCAAACCCAATGGAGTGGTCTTTTCTCTCTAATTCTTACCTCCTTCCAGGTCCAACTGTGATCTTTGTTGACAAATAAAACATCCTTTTTTAAAATCCATATTTCCCCATCTGGCATCGTCCTAATATTCCAAACAGGAATTAATAATCTTTAGGACTTAAACTGAATTTGTCTATTGTGTTTAGATTTTTGTCAGCATAGTTAGAGAGTTGGCTTTGGATCCAGGAAAACTGCCTCTAACACAACTGTCTACTTGACTGTGACCAAGTCCCTCAATCTCTAAATGCCCCAGGCAACTCTAAATCAAGAATTTGATGGAAAGTGTCCACCTGAATTGGTAGAGGGAATTTCCTCATCTAAAAGTTACATATAGTAAAGAAATAACAGGTCCAATCCCTGTCCCTATGTAAAATTTTAAACCCAGGAAAGAGCTAACTTTGAGTAAAAAAAAAAATCTGGCTAATGGGAAGAACCCATTAAACAGATTTTATCTGCTGTTCTTGCACTCCCCTGGCATCTCTCCTCCCTCAGTTGAAGAATAGGCAAATCATGAGAAAACATGACATTTAGAAAGAATATGGGATTTTGGTAGTCACCTTGCAACTTTGCCACTTTCTGCCTATGGGAGTTTGTAGACTTGGGGTATCATTTTCTTTTTCTGTATAAAATGGGGGAGGGAGTGAAGATGAAATGGACTTTGAAATCCCTTCTAGATCTGAATACTATGTTCCTAAATCAAGAAATTATTGAGAATGTAACTTCCTGGGGTCATTAAAATTGAAACCCAATAAACTACACCTTTGCTGTGTAGTACACAATAATAAAATGATTCATTTTATGGACATTTAATTATACAATGTACTTTTACATGTATCATCTCCAGTGAAGCAATCATGTATGGCATATAGGCATAGGGAATAGGGACAAGATCTGTCATTTAAGGAATTCTCAAGAAATATCCCTCTACCAATTGAGATCAGCACCTTCTCTGGAATAGCTAGGTAGCTAGCTAGTAGATAGATAGACAGATGATAGATGAATAGACAGATAGACATAGATAGATATATAGTTTTGAGAGTTATTTACAGAAATGAGAATCTAAATGACTTATGCAGGATCACACAGCCAGCATATTATTAATCTCACAGAATCAATATATCTATGTGTATATGTATGTATATATGTTCATATTCACATGTACACTTGCACACAATATACAAAGAAATATACACATGCGTGCATATGTATGTACATGTGTGTATATATATGTATATATAAAATTTTAAAATGCAGTAGCAAAATCACTCTAAGTACATTTTCTGATTCCAGGATACAGTTGTAATATAATTATTCTGCTTTTTCAGGCAAGATATTTAATATTTCAGTACCTTAATTTCTGTTTGAATTGAGGTAGGATTGAAGCCAGCTCTTTTTCCTGGCTATGATGCCATCTCTCTATACATAAATACAGGGAGACTATGCTGCATGTCAAGTATATTACTGAGAAATACAGGACAGATATTATGTTCCCATTTTATAAATGAGAACACTGAGACAAAGAAAACTGTACCCCAAATCACACAATTAGATAAGAGAAGAACTAGAATGGTCTTCTGACCTTGAGGCCCTTTCTTTTATCTCAACCACACACAAAAAAAGAGGAAACAATGTTGACTCTTCCCTCCTCCCTAAGGCAAGGAAATGAGCCTCTCTACAACTTTCAAAAGACTTCTTTATGAGTTGAAACACAGAGTTTTCCTTCTAAACGATGGTAAAAAATAGAGCATTCAATTTATCAGACTAATCTATTACCTGATGATTCCAAAGATTTGAAATGATTGTAATGATTAAAATGCTGGCAATATTACATCTAACATTTATGGAATATTTTCAGATAATTCAATAATCTTAAAACATTCTACTGTATTTTCTCATAACAATATTACCTTGGCAAGGCAACCACAGAGCTTTTATCAATACATACACTTTCTATGGTACAGTTGATTATCTGAAGTCTATTGACCAAATCAGTTATCCAAAGGGCAGAATAGAAGACAGGGAATATGGACCAGGTGTGTGATCTCACTGATATGTTGAAATTTCAGATGAATAAACTGCCTCTATCAAAGCAAGTCAGCACCATCTTTGCAACTTTAAGTTTTAGAAAATTGACTAGAGCGATGTAAGATGAAATGATTTGCTGAGGGTCTTGCTTAGTTAGCAAGAGGACTAGAACCCAGTTCTGAGTCCTCTAGTCTAGTCCTCTGTCAAATAGTTCCTCTTTGACAAATTTATATCTATAAGACGTTGTCGTTGCCCAGTCATTTCAGTCATATCTGACTCTTTGTGACCCCGTTTAGGCTTTTCTTGGCAAAAATACTGGAGTAATTTGCCATTTTCTTCTCCAGCTCCTTTTACAGATAATGAAAGTAAGGCAAACAGGGTGAAGTGAGTTGTCCAGAGGGTCGCACAGCTAGTGCATGTCTGAAGCCAGATCTGAACTCAGAAAGATGGGTTTTCCTGACTCCAGGGATGGCACTCTATCTACCTATTGTGCCACTTGGCTGCCTATTATCTGATGCTTCCCTTCAATAATCATTTGATAAGGATAATGAGAGGAAAAGAAAACAAGAATTGAGTATTCACAAAGAGAAGCGATGGTTTCTTTCCCAGGTTAAAACACTTTAAAAGAAGTGATGAATGCTCATTATAATTCTTAAAAATTTCAACTGTATATCTATCATTTCCTCAGGCATTGCCAAAATTCAAAGAACACTAGTTGCCTCTACATCAATGTTAATTCACATCAGTAGTAGTGAAAGATTCCAATTCATTCTCATTAAGATGTGTGATAGTCTTAAATGGACTGATTAAAGCTGGAAGAACATGCACGCTTCCAAGAGTCGTCATGATATTTATTTGATCTTACTTGGGTCAGCAGTAGCTGTGTCTAGACACTCATACATAATCACCATTCTCCTACTATTCTAAGGACTTTCTAAAGATTTTTTAATAATAAATTATCCATCATTTTGCAATAGGGCTTTTATTTTCTCACAAGATCTTTGTCAGGTAACCTTTGGTCAGAAACCTAAGTGCAATCACCTACTTTTTCCTGTATTAAATTTTATAGTCCATAGAAATTTTCTGCCGCTTTCATATAATTATAACTAAATTGTTTGGTGTCAATCTAATTCAAATGGTAAACACATTACACAGGAGCTAAATTTAGTTCTGCCAATGCCTTCTGTATGGCTATTGCACAGTAAGCATCCAAAAAGGGGCAAGATTTCAATGTGCTTTTCACAGGTGCAGAATGATGTAATATATACTCCCCCCCCAAAAAAGGGGAGATGTGCATGGTAAGATTTCAATATTACGGAAAGAGGTAAAGTAAAGCTTTCAAATGTTACAAACCCTGGGAAATAATAGTCCTATCTATAAAAGGCAAATGATTTTTAGCTACATCACATTATTTAGTACCCAACATCATGTCAATTCAATTAGCATTTTTAAGTGCCTCTGTGCCAGGCTTTTCTGAATCTCTAGCATTGATGTGCCTTTACACAAGGGTTGCATAATACAGGCAAAATAATTTTTTTTTAATGTTGTTAAATCCCCAAGAAGGCCACTGTTAAGAAGAAAGTCCCCATACATATTAACATTTATAGCAGCACTCTTAGGGATAGAAAAGGTTTGAAAACAAAGCAGGTGCCCATCCATTAGGAAATGGCTAAACAAATAGAGGTACATGAATATAACTGGATGTTACTGTGCTATAAGAAACAATATTACAAATACAAAGACACATGGGAAGATTTACTTGAACTAATCAAATGGAGTAAGCAGAGCTAAGAAAAGATATATAATGACTATAACAATGTAAACAGAAAGATAATCACTTGCACACACAAAATCAAGTGTTGCAATGCCATAAAGAACAAGAATGGTTCTGAGGAAGAGATGTTGAAGGATATCCGCACCTCATCCCCTGCAGAGGCAAGGTATCCATGGGTGTGGAACATGGAATACAATTTCAGATTTTTTCCTACATATTGATAAATTTAACGGATTAATTTTTCTCTTTTAAATCTTTCTAATGGGGATGGCTCTCTTGGAGGCAGGAGAGAGAAATATACAACTGGAAATTTAGGTAATAGAAAAATAAAATATATTAATAAAAATCTCTTAAAGTATGTTTTCCTTTGAAAAAAGTTATGGTAGATTCGTGGATCTACGAAGTCAAGGACATTCGCTCTAGGCTCTCATTTGTAATCAGGTATGAGAGTACTGATTTTTAAATATCTATATTCTAATATATAAGGGCAGCTAGGTGGCACAGTGAGAAAGTACTGGGCTTGGAATCAGGAAGAATCATCTTCATGAACTGAAATTCAGCCTCAGACATTTACTAACTGTGTGATTCTAGGCAAGTCACTTAACCCTATTTGTTTTACTTCTTCATTTGTAAAATGAGTTGGAGAAGGAAATGGAAATGATTCCAGCATTTTTGACAAGAAAACCCCAAATGGGATCACAAAGAGCTGGACATGTTTGAAAATGGCTGAAAACACACACTCATGCATATAAATATATGCATTCATAAACATATATGGATATTCCCCTTTCAGGGGGTATGTGAAGTGGACTGTTGACTAAAATCAAGTCTATGATTCTGTTATTTTTGTGACAGCAATAGATGTTTATGTTACACTTTACATGTAAATACTATAATCTCATTTGGTGACTTGTCCCCAGTAAGAACAGAACAAGGTCTCATTGCAGGCCTTCTACCTTCTCATTTAGTGCACATTCTACTACTTGACATTGCCTCTAAATAAAATTGTGAGGGCTTGAATGATACTTGAGTGGATCTAGTCATCTTTGGAAAAGGGGGTATTTGCATAGGAGTTTCTAACATCTTCAGTTTAAGGATGTTTGTACAAAAGGACCCTGTTGATTTGATTTCACCTGTTAGAGTTCATTACTGGATCAAAGTTAACATCTATTTTCATTCATTGGATTTAAGTTCTGTGAGTTGATTCCTCTCACTCCCACCACACACACACACACACACACACACACACATACCACAACACACAACACACACACACACACACACAAAACACATACATTTTAGGAGTTTGGGGATCAAAAGGCCCCTAAGGTTTGTTGCCATGAGATGGGATTCCTAACCTTCTTTATCTTTTACACCTTTTGTAGTTCTTTTGAGACAAACTCTTGTATGACCAGGAAAAAAAAAATGTTTAGGGCCCAATATTTGTATATACTTGCCAGCGTTCATCTCTAAGACTTATAAACTTCTCTCATTTATAGACTTCAAACTGGAATCCCAGGCAGTATCCTTGTGATAAAGAAGACCATTATCAAGGAATACAGTGAGACAATACAGCTAATTTTCCTTCATGACTTCATTCTGATTTGGAGCGTGTCTCTCAGCGCTAGTGAGCCAGTCAGTCATTGCCAAAGCAATCTATCTCCCTCTCTATCGTGCATAGCATCAAGATGAACTGTCCGAGACAGTGTGTACTGAATAATGGATAAACGAAAGTCTGCTGAAACAGTTTTGACAGGCACAAAATATGAGTTTTGTGATTGCCATTAAATTCAAACGCTGAGACTGGCTGAAAGAATATCACTTCCGAACTGAGAATTCTGTAAAGTAGGAAATTTCTAGTTAGTCCTTTACTTTACTTATTAGTGTGTGGGATGGGAGTGAAGGGAATAGATTCATGTAAATCTCTACCAATTTTTGAAGACTTGTCCCTGTCATTTTAGCTAGCCAAATGTAAACCACCACTAATACCCTTGACGTGCCCAGCTTTAAGGGTTCTGATAAGTAAAATCTACCTTGTCCAAAAGATACTGCCCTCACTTAACCCTCCTCCCCCCGGGAGGAATACAGTCACAGGCAACAACATTATCTTAAGTTCACAACTTTGCTGAACATGGACTAGAGCTGATTAGATTATTTTCTTTATTAATCCTATACTATACTATTTGTGTTATTTTCACTCTACTCTGTTAATAGAAGTATCTCGGTTTTGTGAAAAAAAAAAAAAGACAAGGAATGAATTATTAATTTCTTTACATGTACCTGCTCAGTTCATATGCATAACTAATTTTAAATTAATTCAGGAGAAAAAGTTAAGTTACTTGATATACTTTTTCTAAAGTCAAATTGAGTTTAGTAAAATATCTTTTATGTATTTTTGGAGAGAAAATTGCCAAGCAACTAGTTAGAAACTTTTGCCTGTTGACTGTCACATATCTGTCTACAAAAACAAAGTTAGTTGGCAGTACTAAAAAAGAGACAATTCAGGAATAAAAACATAAATCTGAGAAACAGGGGGGAAGGGGTCTTATGGTCTGGATCATTTCAAATTTGCTATAGTATTCTAGGATCAGTTGAAGAAATTAGGAAATTTAACCTAAAGATGTGACCTAGGGGAAACATGATGGGGATTTCAAACATATGAAGAATCTTCATGTGTGAAAAGAATTAGATTTATTCAGCTTGGACCTTCAGTGCAGAAAATAAGACCAATAAGTAAAAGAGTTTCATGGAGGAAGATTTTGGATCAACAGAAGGGGGAAAAAAAAACCTTCTTAGATATGTTCCAAAACTGAATGAATGGGCTCTGTTGGGAGCAGTAAGTTTCCTGTTACTGGAAGTCCTCAAATGGAGTGTCAAGAAAATTCTGGATGACAACTTGTCAAGGATTTCTTTCAGATAACATTCATAGTTTGTATATGAGCTAGAATAGAAAACTCAGTAGATCTCTCCCAATTTAAAACTTCTATGAACCTATAAATTATCAATGAATTACAGACCAAAAATAGACTAAAATATCACCAAAAAGATGTATGATTGAAAAAAGAAGGTGGGCCAGTGATGTAGGCCAAATAAGGAATAAAGAAACAGACAATCTGTAATGGTAATGGTAATTTGAAGATCTTCCTTGCCCCTTGTATTGCAATCAAACAGATATTTAGCACCTTGTTCCAAGTTCATGATTGTGTCAAGTATTAAGACCCAGAACTTGGGAGTCCCACAGTGTGATGGACTTGTTTATGTAACAGGAAGGGGCAGAACAAGGAGGAACTAATACCTTATATAAGGAAAATCCCAAGTTGAGAGAGGCCAGAACTGCTGGGAGCAAGCATCTGGAGGCTGGGCTGCTACTGTTAGAGAGAGAGAAGAGAAGTGAGAACTGAGGACTTAACTGAGAATTGAGAAGAACTAAGAAATGAGAAGAGAGGAGAACTGGGAGGAGGCATGGCTGTGGTGTTGGTACTTTGTCTGTCTGTTTTCATGTTACTTTGTCAGATTCATCTGCTGATAGAGGACTGGACTGGTATTACAGAAGCCCTGGAACCTTGCTTCTGGTTCAGAAGCACTGAAAGAGGATTTTCTTGTTGTATGTTTACAGAAATCCTGAAGGAGGGTCTTGCTGATGATTTCAGAGGTTCTAGGACTATACTGATGATTTCTGTTGATTCCTCAGACTTTGTTGTTGTGCCTATGTTGATTTCTCAGGCAGAAAGTGAATTGATGAGGGTGCTGGCAATGTGCATGAATATCATTGTGGCTTTGTTAAGCTTTGTCTTCCCAGGAGTAGAAACTGTGAAGGACTTGAGGTGGACTGGACACTGTGAACTTCACTATGGAACAGGAACTGCACAAGAAGCTGGACAAAGAACTGAGAGCTGTCTGCCTTTGAACCCAAATGTCAGTTGGATAGATTTGAGCAGGAGCTAGGACCATGGAAGGGGAACCATGGAAGCTGAGAGCCTCCCTTGAGTCAAGATGTAAAGACATCTCCTTGGGTATTTAATGGAAACTGAGAAAATCAGGACTCACTGTGGTCTAGGGGTGAAGAATTCTGACCTTTATATTTAGATGATTGAGTTAAGGACTACTCCAGTTAAGAAGAAAGAGGACTTTTTGATTGAAAAGATTAAGAGAATGTGACCTAGGGACTTTGACCTTTGTACTTTGTGCCAAATAAAGAGGTTTGACTCCTTAAGGATGATTGAATTAAGGATTTACTAAATGATTGTGTTACTAAATCAATATTAACATTGTTCAAAACTATGTGGCCACTTTGATGAAAACTATGTGGCCGTTTTGGTGATAAGTTGTTAAGTTATAACATTGTGAATGCTGTACTTTGATTTCTGTGAATATTTTGCCTTAATTTTTTACTGAATAAATAGAGAGTTCACTATACTGTGTAATCAGAACTTTGAAAGCTGTTCACAGCAGCAGTACTCTGGAAAGCTGCTTGTGCTTGGCTTTACATTATGGCATAGTCAGCAGGATTACAAAGTATATTGACTCTTTTTGTTCCAGGATCCATGGCCATTTCGATTGAGCTTGTTAGGCCAAGGATCCTGGAGGGGTGGAATGTAATGGCAATCAAAGAAGTATTTAACACCTTGTTTCAGCTATTGAATAATCACCTTATTTCAGCTACTTAACACAGAAGTAGTTGACACCTTGTTTCAGTTCATGATTGTATCAAGTATTAAGATCCAGAATTTGTGAATCCCACAACTTGTGAAACCTAGAACTTGTGAACTCCTGTTGCAAGGGGAGGAGCTAATGACCATATATAAGTAGAGGCCCAGACTGGAGAGAGCAGAATTGAGAACAGAAGTGAGAACTGAGAAGAACTGAGAACTGAGGACTGAGAAGAATTGAGAACTGAACTAAGAATTAAGCAGAACTGAGAAGGGAGCTCTTGTGGTAGAGAAGGAGAAAACTTGCAGTATCTCAGCACTCTGAGTTTGTTCTGTCTGTGTTGATATTTGTTTGTGATACTTTCTACTGAAGCCTTGGGACCTTAATGGAAGCCCTGAAAGAGAATTTTCTGGTTGTCTGTTTACAGAAGTCCTGGAGGAGGGTTTTGGAGGTCCTGGATCTTTACTGATGGTTTGTATTGAACTCTTGGACCTTGTTTGTAGGTCTTTGTTGATTTCTATATTGATGATTTGTGTTGACTTCTTGGACCTTGTTTGTGCATCCCTGTTGATTTCATGGGCAGAAAGTGAATTGAGGTTGGTGCTGGCAATGTGCATAAATGTTGTTTTGGCTCTGCTAAGCTTGTCTTCCCAGAAACAGAAACTGTGAAGGACTTGAGGTGGACTGGACACAGTGAACTTCAATATGGAATAGAAATTGGACAAGGAACTGGACGAAGAACTGGACAAGGAATGGGGACCTGCCTGCCTTTGAACCCAGGTGACAGTTGTGTAGATTCAGGCAGGAGCTGGGACTATGGAAGAGGAACCATGGAAGCTGAGAGCCAGCCTTGAGTCAAGATGAAACTATCTCTTCTCAGGTACCTGATGATGACTGAGAAGATTATGATTTACTGTGACCTAGGGGTGGAGAACTTTGACCTTTGTACTTTGTGTCCATTAAGGAGACAAGCCTCATTAAGGATGATGGAATTAAGGACTTACTAAATGATTGAGTTACTAAATGATTGTACTTGGTTTAAAACAAAGTGGCCACTTTGGTGAAAACTATGTGGCCATTTTAGTGATAAATTGTTATGTCATAACATTGTAAATGCTCTACTTTGATTTCTGTGAATGTTTTGCCTTAATTTACTGCTAAATAAATAGAGAGTTCACTATATTATACAATCAGAACCTTGAAACTATTCATAGCAGCAATCCTCTGGAAAGCTGCTCCTGCTTGGCTTTACAATATCTTGCACATTGTAGTAGTTAGTATTCACAGATCAAGCAACCCAAATTGCCCAGCATTTTGGGTAAACCAGCTGCAGGTGATTTAGAGAACATAGATAACAGACATGTGATGTGAAGGCAGGATAAGTGAGAGTCTACACAGTCAGAAAATTGCTATCAGGATCACATATCTATTCAAATTCTGGAAAAAAACCAAAAAAAAAGTTAACATGGTCTTTGTATAACAAACAAAAAGAGACAATATGAATAATTATATTTCTTTTGCTTTTTATGGGGGGAATGGTTTTAGTGGATTACAAAACATTATTGTCAGTGATTATATGTCATGAATCTTGATTCCAAAATATCAGTATTGAAATAAAATCAGGTCAAAGCATCTTTCTTAACAAGGACTGAAGTTCAAAGCCACTTACCTAACTTTTCAATGGAATAGTACCGCTGCTTGCTGTCCACACGTACTGTCTCTGCATAAGGGCTTCCCACACCATATCCAATGATGTACCCTCGGACAACAATGTTTGGGTTGAGTGGAGGCGTCCAACTCATTACAATGCTGGTGGTCAGGGGTCTGACATGAAGAGAACTTGGTTGGTCAGGAACCTGGGACTCTAGAATTTTAAAAAGAGAAATGTTAGTATGTTTGTGTTCCTTCTCACCGCCTATGGATTTGAGTTATCATTTCTCTATATGTCCTCTATTCCAGGCATTCAGATGGCTATCCTTGGTGAGCACATGAATCACACTTTGAGCAGGTAAGTGACTCACAATTTGTTTGGCCAGTTTGACTTTGCTGTGGTTTGATTTCTTTTGCAAAACAATACTGACTTGTCCAGAAACATTGCAACATATATTACCATCTTAATATGAAATGCTGCTTCCATATTGCTCATAGTTTTCTTTCCAGATATCATTAGCAATAGGAAAGTCTGGGCTGATGGCAAGGGACACAGTGTAGACACTGGAATGGGAGTGAAAGGCTGAAAAATTTTTGTTCCCCAAATGCTATTTATTTTAGTTTATTTTAGAACAAGAATAAATGCAGAAGAATATTTTTAAAGGATGTGTCAGCAGAAATATGTCATGCAATGAGTGGGTTGTCTTTATTAGTGCCACATATGATTAATAACCTGAATTGTCTGAAAAAAGTTTTCATTACCAGAGATACCCCAGTTTTCCTTCTTCCCTATCTCTGTCCAAAGTAAAAATTGTATACTTGTAATCTTTCAGAGAGAAAAATGAAATGTTGCGGGTAAAAATTATTTTAGAACATTTCTGTGATGTCAAATGATGAGACACCCTTATCCCCATTCCTCTCTACCCTTTTCTTACTCCCACCCCTTCAACATGATTTATGTTTAATAAATAGACATAATTTTAGTCCTAGATGGAAATATCTTTCAATGGAATCATTAATGAACATGCCATAGCAATTGCTTCTCTCAAGAAGTTACATAGTATCATGTCTTTTGGACAATAGGGGAAAAAATTTTATTCTCTTCTTCCACTAAAGAAGATTGTGATATAATATGCAAAGGCATCATAGGAAAAAAAAAAGTGACTCAAAACATGGCTATAAATGCCAACAGAAGACACACATTCTTTGTGAAGTATTCCCACTATAAACCTTGGGGAAAAGTAATAAAAAAGATGAAAAGGAAGGATTAATACTTTTCAATCCCACTATCACAGAAGGAACCCCAGTGTCCTTGGTACTTAATGGGCTCTGCAATGAATTCTGTTGAGCACATTTTAAGCTTTGGAGGAATAATTGAAACTGAAAGAGACTCTTCCTTGTGCTATACTTAGGAAATAAACTAAATGTTTTGCATTCACAATTTTCCTTTAAACAATACAAAAGCACAATCATTTAAATAACAATACTCAATGCAATGTCTTTTTGAACTGAAGGAAAAGTGTTTTAAAGCTTTTGTTTCCAGAAAAAACAATAACCTACCTTCCTACCCTCCTGCACAACCATAACACCCTAGCAATGCTCTAGAAATTTAAATGAGCACATTTGAATAACATCCATTAGAACTTTCTGAATAGCAAAGGTAATCAGCCCATGCACTAGATCTTGGCATACCTAAAATATAGTGACAATTCCAATACCTCAAATACTCATTTGATCTTCATAATAAACCCCTGTAAAGTAAATATGGACAGTATCACTAGCCTGATTTTCAAGTTGAGGAAATTGAAGTGCAGAAAGAATGACCGAATTTTCTATGCTCATATAACTAATTAATTACATCACATAAGTCCTAATATTAGGTTTATTCCATTATATAACTTTACACACACACACACACACACACACACACATACAAACATTAGTGTGTCTATATAATATATCACATTATATATTATACAGACATACATGCATCAACATATATGTGTGTATGTCTATATAATATACAGAAGCAACATTATAGAAATATATACACATGCACACACATATACAAATATGTGTATGCATATACATACACACAAACATACATACATGGGCATATATAATAGGTGCACATATACATATGTGTATGTACCTATACACATCTATGTATGTATGAATGCATGCATGCATGTATGTGTATGTATCTCTCTCTCTCTCTTTCTCTCTGCTTCTGGGTATTTTATTCAGACAAAGTATACGTTCCTGGGAGGCAAATGCAGCGTCATTTTATCTTTTATCCCCAGCACCTATATATCGATATCCCCAATACCTTATATATAGTAGATTAATAAAAGCATATTGCCTGATTGGCTAAATATGCCTGGAATCTCAGACTACCAGAATTGAATGGGACCTCACCACATAATCAGGCTAATCCCCTATCTCATGTAGGAATCCTGCAGGCATTCCTGATAAAAACTTTGTGTAAACATTCCCAGTATAAGAGAACTCTTTGTTACCTGCCTCATATCAAGGTATATATGCATCAAATATCTCTTATACATGCTTACAAATTCAAACTTCAAAATGTTGAATACTTCACCTTAATTTCCATTTTCCCCTTCTAGCTAATGTGGCATTCTTGGTCCTTAGTTCTCTGGGAGCACCAGTAACACCACAAGGGTAATGTCTTGACTTGCTGGTAAATTGGACTTAGGTGAGGCAGAACTGGGTGAAGTCATCAACCTCACTCTGTCCTCCAGTCATCAAAGTCCAATGACAAGACAAAAGTCAAGACAGCTGGTGATGGCCCACGATGCAGTGGGTAAGCTTGGTCTTGGGCTAGAAGAAATGCTGAACTTCCAGAAATGATAGAAGCTAAGACTTCTGCAATGTATAACCTGTTCTTAAAAATCTGTGTTAGGGGCTATGGTAAATCCTGCATAATTTTAGGTGGCCTCTCCCCAATCATATACCTCAATCTCAAAACAAACAAACAAACAAAAATTTCCTTTAGTAAGTTTTCTCAAAAAAGAGCTTATCTTCCAGATGATTCAAGTGTTTGCTAGTGAAATGAACTATAAAGGAACAATTTAGAAAGTTGTTCGGAGAAAAGAACATTATATCTTAGCACTTCATGAGGTTGGACAAACCTTGAAAATAACGGTTTAAAAGTTAAACAACACAGGTCTAAGCACAATTCTTATTTCTAAAGTAATTAAAAAACACAATGACTACAGGAAAATGGAACCATTGAATTATGGAATTCTGAACTAAAGAACACATTTGTTCAAAATATCTTAACAAATGATCTCTTCTCAAAAAAAAAAGTCTCCTGAAAGACATATTGATCAAGTAATTATATTCACTATCCTCCTTTACAGTACTCTGTGGACATTTGGACTTCTCCATTTTGACCTGGAGAGATTTAAGACTTCTGTGCTAGGTATCACATTACTTGTTTACAGCCTCCCTGTTGTATTCAAGCGATAACCGTAGCTTTTTTCTTTTGTTCCAAGAATGTTCATATGAAGTACACTAGATAATTGATTGATTCAAATTTCCTTGACCTTCTAAACTGCTCATGCAAAGTAACTGTAAAATGTTCTTTACAGATTGTAATAAAAACAATGGTGATTTTAGATCCTTAGCAGAAGAAAACAATACATAAAACATAGAGAGCTGAGCTATTTAATGAAGCCCAATTTTCGACTAGGTTTCTGTAATGTATTATCTACTCCAGGCATTCTATACTCAGACCAACCTAACTTATTTTATACAACCCACTGCGTGTAGCTTTGTGATAAGGTTTTTTGCATGGAAATTGGGAGGAATAAAAACACTTTAAGGAAAGTCTGCTTCTTCTTTAATTTGTAGGTGTAAAGTAGCCAGAAAGGATATTTTCTCCTCGTTCTTTGTAACTAAAATGATCACTCCTAGGACACCTTTTGCTGTCTGTGATACTGAAATGCAGAGCTGTCAGTTTTAACTGATACTCACATACCCATTTTCCATTTAGTGTGCTGCATTTTATGGGCCATTTTGTGAGAGTTTTGTTCCAGGTCTTAATAGTCTATATTTCTCTACTGTGAATTGTATAAGGCAGTTGATCCACCTACACTCTATCCAGACAATTCAGAAATGTACTAATATCTTCATTTTTTCTAGGAAGACCTGCATCATTACTCTTTTCCACTTTCTTACCAATGGCCATTATTCCTCTAAGGTTACTAACCTCTAAAATCCCCTTTAACCATTTCTGCAGTCCACTTAGCTTCTTCTATTCACAGTTGCCTATACCATATCCAATCATACTCTCCACCAAATTCACTCTTAACAATTTTTAGATATTAACTTTTTCACTAACAGCAAATGTTACCTTGATACTCTCCACCAAATTCACTCGACAATTTTTAGAATAGTTTTTCACTCAAAGTGTACATTAATTTTTCCTAAGCTCCACATAAATGTCTCTAAATTCTATGCCAACCTTTTCATATTTATTTTTCTATCCTTTGATTCTGTTTCACCTATCAATCTCATGTACACACCCCAAGAGAACAACAATTTGTTGCAATGCAGAATAAAAGTTCAACAGGCCTTTGTTCTGAATTTAATCTAAGATTAGGATCATCATCTTTTAAAAGAACTTTCTTATTCTCAAACCTCTATTCTTATGATATCTGATATGCAATCATTATGCCAATTAAAATTTTTTTCTTTAAATAGTCTATGAAACAAAACATTTGAGTTTGAAACTTTTGTTACTCATTATTCCACAAATAAGTGATTATCATTTTGGTGACATTTTTATCAATCAGTTGGACAAAGACATCAATGTCACATTGATCAAATTTGAAGATAACATCGAATTTTGGGGAGTGAACTAAACTATTTCAGGGAAGAGTCAGGGTTCAAAAAGAACTCTATAGACAAACAATTGGACCAAAAATAATAAGATTTAGAATGTTAAGGAAAGAAATTTAAAAAAATATATACATATATATATATATATATATATATACTTGGCTTAAAAAAAAGTCAGCTTCACAAGAGGTGTTATTAGAAAGAATCAGTAAAACTTTATTAGTGTTTTAATGGGCTGAGATTTCAATATGAATCCTGAGTGCAATATATCAGTCAAAAAATATGTTATCTAAGGCTACATTAGAAGGGTCATGGTGTCCAGGAAAATGGTGATGCCAGTCTTATAGTATGCCATCATGGTAAGATCTCATATGGAATATTGTTTCAGTATTGGGCATGGCATTTTAGGAAAGACATTGATAAACTGGATGGGATCAAAAGGAAGAAGACAAGATGACTAGAATGGTTGAGAGGCTCAAGGTCATGGCACATGATGATTAGTTCATGAGTCTGGGGATATTTACCCTAGATCAAAGAAGATTTAGCAGGGACACTAAAGATGCCTTCATATATTTAAAGATCTGTCACACGGGAGAGGGTTTAATAGTGCACCTAAGAGGAAAAATATGGATGAACACATGGATGTAGCAAAAAAGCATATTTTGATGCAATATAAAAATAAACTTCCTGGTATTTAGAGTTACTTAAAAGTAGAATATCCTCTCTCCAGGTATAGAGGGCTCCCCATGACTCTAATGTTTAACAGAAAGCTGGATGACCACTTTGGAAGAAGATTCTTGGTGATACAGTTGTTAACATACTAATATAAACCTGCACTTGAATCTAACTCATGAGAATATTGGTTTAAAGCTGAAAGGGATTTTATAGGCCATTGAATTCAAGCCCCATGATTTTATAGATTAAAAAACTAAAGCACAGAGAGATTAAGGTTCCCATAGCCAGTGAGTATGTCAGGATTTGAATCCAAGGCTTCTTGCCTCCATGGCTAGGATTTTAAGCTGCTCATTCTCATTCTCTGACTCTGTGTCTCTCTCTGTCTCTCTGTGTCTCTGTCTCTGTGTCTCTGTCTCTCTCTGTCTCTCTGTCTCTGTCTCTCTCTCTCTCTCTCTCTCTCTCTCTCTCTCTCCATCTCTCTTTCTCTCCCTCTGTCCCCCAGCCCTCTCTTTCCCTTAACACTTTCATGACAATCATTTCATGTTCAACCTTCAGGCAAACTGAGCAGTATAATACTGTAAATGGTGTAGAGAATTTCTTATACTTTATAAAGTCCTCTCTATATATTACCTTATTAGTAATCTCTATACTCTAATAAGCTAGGACCACTAAGAATTATCTTTTCAGATATTATTATCATTTTGCAGATGTAGATTTGAGAGTCATGGGAGATTAGGCTACCTATCTTGCCTAGTATCATGCAGCTGCTAAGTCACAGAGCCAGAAGCACAGCTCAGGTCTTCTGATTCCAATTTCCATGCTCTTTTTGCTACATTATGTTGACATAAGAACAGCCAAAGTGTTTATATGTCTCTTTTTGTAGATCAATTGCAGGAGCCAGTATAACTAAAACTTGATATTATGGCAATTCTTGGGGATCGTTTGTACTCGAGAATGGAGACACAGCCACAGTGTTTAGCTTATGTCTAAAAGTTTTGCAATAAGAGAACAAAGTTCGCTGTTTTCTTTTTTTTTAATTAAAAAAAATTTATTCTGAACTTAATGAGCACCGGAAAAAAGAGATGACATTTCCAGATATGAAGTAGAGTAGAACTAGAGGATGATATAGGATATCAAGAATCTTTATTATGTACAGTTTGTTTTTAAAAAAAAAAAGGAAAAATAAGTCTGCCATGTTAATTTCAAAGTTATTTTGCCCATTGGTTTTAATTTCTGGACTTAGATTCTTTTCTGTGCATTTAAAATTTGTTTCAATAACTCTTATCTTTCTTTTCTTTTTTTTTTGACAGCACATCACTAGCTCCCTTCTGTTTCCCATCCCCACTTCTCCCCACACACACAAAAAAGGGAAAAAAAAACACAGTCCTTATAACAAGTAATCAGGGTCAAATGAAAACAAATCTATAATTTTCCACATTGAAAAATGGGCTTCTCATTCTGGATCTTGAGTTCATCACCTTTCTTGTCATTAGGTGGGTAACATACTTCATATCAATCCTCTACAATTGTGGTTGGTCATTGCATTGATAAGAGCCTTTAGACTTTCAAAGTCACTCATTTTTACAATGATTATTTATAAATTCTCCTGATTTTCACTTTATTCTGCATTAGTTCAGCAAACTTCTTAGGTTTTTCTGAAAAGTCATTTCTTACAGTACAATAATATTCCATTACATTCACATACAATAATTTGTTCATTTCCCAATGAATGAGCATTATTTTTCTAGTTCTTTGCTACAACAAACAGAATTCCTTTAAATATTTTTGTACATGTGAATCCTTTTCCTCTTTCTCTGATTTCTTTGGGGCATAGACATAGTAGTGTCATTGCCAGGTGAAAAGGTATACACAAGTTAGTGTCTTTTGGGGGATGGTTCCAAATTTGTTTTCAGAATGGCTGAACAATTTTTAGGCTGCAACATTCTACCAACTACTTTCTCTGTCCCTCGGTTGTCACTGATATTTTTTTGTCATTTTTTCAAATTGATAGGTATAAGGCAGAGCCCTGGAGTTTTAATTTGCATGTCTCTACTTTTGGAAAATTTTTCACATGATTTTTGATAGATTTTATTTGTTCATTTGAGACTGCCTTTTTGGTAACTGGGGAAAAATCTTTTTGGTAACTTTCTGTGTTAAAGTTATCTTGGCAAAGATATGAAAGGAAGTGATTTATATTTATAAGAACAAGAGCCATTCCTCAATACATAAATGGTCAAAGGGTATGAACAGGAAGTTTTTTTAAAAAAAGAAATCCAAGTTATTAATAACTAAATGAAATAATGCTTCAATTTACTAATAGAGAAATGAAAATTAAAACAATTCTGAAGTTCTATCTTACTTGCCATAAGTCACAAAGATGCCAAAAGAAGAAAATGACAGATGTTGAAGAGGTTATAGGAAAACAGTTAATGAGTTTTTGATAAAACAGTGAATCGGTTCACTTTTCCAGGAAGCAATTGGGAAATGTCCCCAAAGTTACTAAACAGTGAAGCCTCTTTTTTTTGAGATTAGTAAATTTTATTTTTTTGAGTTACAAATTTTCTCCCCATTTTCCCCCTACCCAGCCCCCAAAATAGCAGTCCCACAGGATATGCCCTCCTCCAATCTGCTCCTTCCCATATTTTCTCCTATACCCCTTTCGACTTTCCAGTGGATCTCTATGCCCCAGTGCCTGTATATCTTATTTCCCAATTACATGTAAAATACTATTGATAATAGTATACACACACATACTACATATATATGTGTATGTATATTATATATACACATATACATATTTGAATATTTGATTTTAAAACTTTGAATTCCAGATTCATTCCCTTCCTCCCTTGTCACCCATCCTTATTGGGAAGATGAGCAGTTCATTATAGGATGTACATGTATGGCTAATGCAAACAATAACATAATATATTGTAAAAGACTAACTATATTTCCCTCCCTCCTATCCCACCTCCCACTTGTTCTATTCTCTACTTTAATCCTGTCCTTTTTCAAAAGTGGGTGCTTCCAACTTCCCTCCCCCCCCAGCCTGCCCTCCCTTCCATCATCCCCTCTCTGATCCTCTTCCCCCCTACTCACCTGTAGGGTGAGATACCCTATTTAGTGTGTATTTCATTCTCTCCTCACACCAAATTCAATGGGAATAAGGTTGACCCATTCCCTTTTTCCTTCCTATTCTTCCCCTCCATTATAACCATTTTCCCTTGCCTCTTCTGTATGATAGTTTACCCCATTCTGTCTCTCCCCATCTCCTCTCATTATATTCCTCTCTCACCTCTTAATTTTACCTTTCAAGTATCATCCCTTCCTTTTAAATTGGTCCTGTGCCCTCTACCTATGTATACCTGTAAATATATATACAAACATTCACAGATGTATTCATATGCCCATATACCCTTATATATATATATATATACATATTTCTATTCTGTTCAACTACTGAGAAAAGTTTCATAAGTTACAATTATTGTTTTTCCATGTAGGAATGTTAATAGTTCAACTTTGATAAGTTCCTTATGATTTCTTTTCCCTGTTTACCTTCTCATGCTTCTCTTGCTTCTTGTATCTGAATGTCAAATTTTCTATTCAACTCTGGTTTTTTCATCAAGAATGCTTGAAAGTCCTCTATTCCACTGAATCACCATATTTTCCCCTGAAACATGATACTCAGTTTTGCTAGGTAGGTGACTCTTGGTTTTAATCCCAGCTCCTTTGACCTCTGGAATATCATATTCCAAGCCCTTCGATCCCTCAGTGTAGAAGCTTCCAGATCCTGGGTTATCCTGATTGTGTTTCCACAATATTCACATTGTTTCTTCCTGGCTCCTTGTAATATTCTCTCCTTAATCTGGGAATTCCAGAATCTGGCTATAATATTCCTAGGAGTTTTCTTTGTGGGATCCTTTTTCAGGAGGTGATCGGTGGATTCTTTCAACCTCTATTTTGCCCTCTGATTCTAAAACATCAGGGCAGTTTTCTTTGAGAACTTCCTCAACGATGATTTCAAGGTTCTTTCTTTGATCATGGATTTCAGGTAGTCCAATAATTTTTAAATTATCTCTCCTGGATCTATTTTCCAGGTCAGTGGTCTTTCCCATGAGATATTTCACATTGCCTTCTATTCTTTCATTTGTTTGCATCTGTTTAACAGCATCTTGATTTCTTATAAAATCATTAGTTTCCATTTGCTCCAATCTAATTCCGAAGCCATGATTCTCCTCATTGAGCTTTTGAGATTCTTTTTCCATCTGGCAAATTAGACTTTTTAAGGCATTCTTCTCCTCATTGCCCTTTTGAGCCTCTTTTGCCATTTGAGTTAGTCTGTTTTTTAAAGCGTTATTTTCCTCAGTCAGGCTGTTGACTCTCATTTCATAATTGTCTTGCATTGTTCTCATTTCTTTTCCCAATTTTTCCTCCACTTCTCTTATCTGCTTCTCAAGGTCCTCTATGGCCTATAACCAGCTCATATTTTCCTTTGAAGCTTTTGGTGCAGGAGTTCTGACTTCACTGTCTTCCTCCTGTTCCATGCTTTGCTCCTCTTTGTCCCCAAAATAGAAGTATAACGTTGGAATCTTCTGTCTGCTTTGTTTCCTTTGCCTGGTCATGTTGCCCCTCAGTCACTTGACCCCTGGGCTTTTTGCCACAGTAGGACTCTGCCACCACAAGGGGAGCTTTCATCCCAAATGCTGGGGTTTTCTCAGTTGCCGGAGGTATTAGATGCGTGCTGTCTCTGAGGTCTCCACACGCTCTGGCAAGCTGGACATACACCCCAGGGCCTCCACCCTAGACTGCAATCCAGATCCAAGCAGGTTAAACCAAGAGCAATTACCCCTTAGATTGGTGCTTGATCCCCCTACACTCTGAAGGCCAGAAGCTGAAGCTGCCACATGGCACTGGCTGGCTGTGCTGGTGCCTCAGTGGCTTCTCACCCTGGGGCAAAAGCCAAGCACTCCCACTTACTGGGTCCCAAAGTCCAGATTGCACTGACCTCTCACTTTGTCCTTCCCATCTGTGTGTTGATAAATCTGGAAACGGCCACAGCTGCTGCTGCTCTGGAGTCCCTCAGTCTGGTGGCTGGTCAGGCCCACCCTGGGGCTAAAGCCTCCGGTGGGGCTGGGCTCAGCTCCCAGAGTGCTGCGCTGGCTGATTCCTGCTGGCCTACAGGGCTGTCCTCAATGAGAGGTTAGCTTCTTTGTGTCATTTTGTGGGTTCTGCAGCTCCAAAGT
This sequence comes from Petaurus breviceps papuanus, assembly GCF_028583685.1. Taxonomy (NCBI): domain Eukaryota; kingdom Metazoa; phylum Chordata; class Mammalia; order Diprotodontia; family Petauridae; genus Petaurus; species Petaurus breviceps. The sequence goes on from NW_027185664.1 coordinate 11,808,134, forward strand.
TTGTTTAGAGTCCCCTTTTTACATGGATTGGGGAAGGTGGAAGCAGGAGCAGCGGGGAGGTCGTGCTTTCTACTCCGCCATCTTGGCTCCTCCTCCCCAAGTTCTCTGTTTTCTAAAGTAATGAGCATGCCTCTATTCATTTTAAGTCTATTGAAATTTGAAAACCACAAGACTCTGTGAAACCTAATTATTTTCTACCAAAAAATTTTAGGGTCTCTGTTTATTTGTGCCATTTTCCTTTGCTTGAGTTAGAATACATGCATTTATCTAATGGACTACTTGAGTATTTCTCTTCAGACTATCTAGCTAGGACTTACTTGAAGTTTAGTCTCTGTGGAAATCCATTATTTTTATTGATCCTCTCTTGGAAGAGAATACATCTATCATTTCTTTGATAGCATTCCCCCCCCCCCTTTTCTGACTTGAATTTCTACCTCATAGCCAGTTTTCAATCTTTCAACACCTATTTGGCTTTGAATATGGTGCCAACACTTCTGGAAGAAAATGTAAATTGACTGCTTGTACTTTAGTCTAAAACAAAACAAAACAAAAACAGAACCCAGAAAAAAAAAAGAATCTAGGTTTAGTGATTCCCAATCTTCTCATCTTTGTCAATTACTCTAAATGTCCAGTACTTCAAAATTATTTTCAGTTTTGCTGGCCAACTATTTATTTGAAACCTTTTCTCTAGGCAACTCCAAAAATATAAACAGTTTAATGTTCTACCTTATTTCAAAACTTTACTTCACATGTCCTTCAATTCTTCCCCAGGGTATGTTTACTTGGCTTCTTACATTTTCTCATACTCTCTGATCAGTGCTTTGCTACCTACTCTTGAGTACAAAACATGAGAATACCTCTGCCAGTTTCAATATGCAGTATACCTTCTTTCTGGGTGGGCACATCTTATATTTCATCAATATTCAATAACTCATCTGTATCTCCTATTCAATCTCCTATTGAAATCCATGTTCATAGAAAGTGAACAGTCTGTTATTTCAGAGCTTACAAATCTCTGAGATCTGTTCCCATTTCAGGTTTCAGAAGAAATGAACTTATGTAGAAAGACTTTTCACAGCAGGTAACTGAATACTCTAATGTGACTGAATACCCTAATGTTTACTATCATTTCTATTGATGTGAGGGGGGAATGGTACTAGATTAGGCACAAATCCATCTATTCCCAAAGTTTTGCCATCATTGCTACATTTTTAAAAACCTCTGACCAGTCAAATTTAACTTGTCATGTTCTCCCAGACTAATATAGAGTTCCAGTTAATCTCCATCACAACTGAGTGTGTGCAACAGTTCCCATCTGTTCACTTAAAAAGCGACATGACAGGTGATGCCAAGCCCATTTTCCTGGAGCATATATTCCAAACTCAATCACACATTTTCTTATATCCTCCTTGAAGCTATTTAAATAAGATCCTTTGGGGGAAACTAAGCTTTCAACTTCTTTAAGAGCTGAAAAATTTAGAGCACAAAATAAATATTTTAAACTTTCAAATTGTCAGTAAGAATATGCAAATTTCCAGGGAACCTTGAATGACATGTAATATTTGGATTTATAATTGCTTTGACAAACATAATTAGAAGACCAATACATAGTAATTGTGGGGGGACTCCTGAATGATACAATTTATCTTTCCAAGGCTTTTGACAAAGAGCAAATTGAAAAGGACCTAGAGAAGTCATAAGAGAAGAAGAGAAAATGCAGCTAAGAACTTTTGAGAGCACAACTTTCATTTAGTTGACTCTTGCAGGACTCTGGGTAGCCACAGTAATAATTAGATGACTCTCTTGGGGTTTACAAAGAGCATGAGTGGCAAAAAAAAAAGGGTTATGAAAGAAAATGCATGCCTAGAATTACAATGCTTCGGGTCAGTTTTAGTGAAGAATAATTTTTATTCACATAGTTCCTTTGGTTGCCAAGGTCAGTGCCTTCCTCTGTAGTTCACAAGGATTTAGAGGAATTCTATGGGGAGAACTCCCAGCAAAAGTAAGTTTTGCTTTTCTAAGAATGTGAATAAAAAATACTTTTCATCTTGACACTTGAAGATTTACAAAAAAGATCCACTAAAGAATTAATTAGAAATTTAAAAATCAACAGAAAATATGCTTAACTTGAAGGAATATTTCATATTAATCAAAGATATAGAGCTGGAAGGTTAGTGGTAATCTACTCCAAACCCATTATTTTCCAGATGGGGAAACTGAGTGGGGGTACCTACATTAAAATTGAGGTCTTGTGACTCCAGGTTTGATGTACTTTTTACCACATCATGTTACCTGGCATGCCCTGAAGGATATGGATAGGAAAATAATTCATTTCTTTCTTCCTCAGGGGTTAGAAGGAGAATATTAAACAAACAGTACCTGGAATTTAAGAGAAGGACAGGTGGCTTTTGGAGAATCTCCCCTGACTTTTAAGTTTGCCCTAGTCCCATTAATAGTATCATACAACAAGTGTATCCAAATTGTAGGACTTTGGCATCAGTGGTCACTACTTTTTTTAAGCTTTCAAGAGAAGGGGAAAATGAAGTCAGTTCAGTGGGCTAAGATAGTGGAAATAGGGAAAAATAACTTGAGTATGTAGTGAAGCGAATCTCACCAATGAGATTCAAATTTTATTCACATTTATAAGAGAGCACGTTTTTATTTAGTGAAATAGGTCTGTTTTGAGTGGCAAGTAGACCATTGCCATACATGGCAGAGAAGGTGGGGAGTCATGTTTTCCCTCTTCACATATAATCATTTGCTTTATATATTTTCCCAGCTTCCTTCACTTATGTTTTGTCTACATTTTTTTGTGCTATCAATCTTATTTGTGAGCTATCCAACTTCACTATCTTGCCCATGTGGCAAATTTCACTTTAACTTTTTTTTATGCTGATAGTTACCATTCCATACATGAAGTACTCATTTGGGAATGGATGAGAATCCCTTTACCACTTCAAATAAGAAAGTGAAAGAAAAGGAAAAGTATGCAAATATCAAAGCCCCTAAGGTGTGGAAGGATGCATAAGTCCAAAAGAGAGTGGAGTTGGAAAAGGGGGAAATGCAATAAAGAAGAAAGTAGAATTAAAGGGGGATAAAAACAGTCATTAACAACGAATATTTGTTAAAGATGTTCTATGGGTGCTATACTATACTCTTCCCTGAACATCACCCCCCCCCCCCACACACACACACACACATTCCCTCCTAAACCCCAATTCTCTCTGCCTGTCAAAATTTTATTCATCCTTTAAGGTCTTTATTTCATTTAAACAGATCATAATGAAGCTCAGAAAGCTTTATTAAAGTAATCAAAGATGATATCAATTTGGAGAAAGGATTGTAATAGGATATTCTAGGGATCTCTTATCGGATCTCTTCATTTCAATGTTTTTGTTTCTCTTTTTGCTTTATTGGATGATTAAAATGGAGTCATGGATGGTTTGTTCATTAAATTTCCAGGTGATACTTAACTGGGAGTGATAGTTAAAACATGAAATGTAGAATTGGCATCAAAAATGGCAAGAACATTAGCCCAAAACTAGCCAGAAAAAAAATTAGTCAGGAGTAATTAAAGTAATAATCTTGTGTTTGAAAAAAAAAAAACTGGAAAAGTACATGATGGTGGCTCAAAGCATTTAATATGAAAAAGATCCAGGATTTTAGTAAACTACAGGCCCAGTCTAAGTTAACTGTGATATCTCAGCCAAAGTGGCTAATGTGATCTCGATCTTCATTAATGAAAGTTATAACAAATATCATCTTAGGTCTCTACCTAAATATCAACATAATCTTTGGTACCTGCCTCAGGTCACCTGCCTCCTATTTCAACTCCTACTATGATTTTAGCCAAGTTATATCTGAGAATGGATCAATACCATGGCAGACTACAGACATTGTATGTTAATGGCCCTCTTACTTTATAATCAAGAAGCATTAACTTGTATTCTCCACAGAGAGGGAAAAAATATGAAGTTATATTCTTTCTTCATTAAGCTGAATCATTCAACTATATCCCCTTATGAGTGACCCACTCAGCCTCTACATCCATTCATCCATCTCAGTGTATTTAGGATAGAGAAGATTTAGAACTTTTGGTCTCTTCAAATGTATAAAGATTTGTCACATGGAAGAATTTTACTTATTCTGCCTGACCCCAGAAAGCAGAATTAGCAACAATGGTTGCTAATTATAGTGGAGTAGATTTGGGGTCAATAGCATTCAAGAAATATTTATTAAAGCCCCTGCTGTATGCAAGGCAGTATGCCAAATACTGCAAATAAAAAAGATGCAGTGCAGATACTGTCCCTTTTTGTCTTTAAATCTCATGAACCTAGAATAATCCAAGACCCATCAGTATTCAGTAAATGCATGTTGAATGAATGAATACTTGCATGGAATTTTTAATGTAATTTTAAAAACCCTTTCTAAAAATTAGAGATGTTCAATAATGTAACAGACTGCTTTATGATATTGTGAGATGATCATCACTGGAGGGATTTGAATAGGAATTATAGGGCCATTCACTGGAGATATTATAGAGAGTTTGTTTGAAGATTAAGACTATATATTATTATTCCATGCAATGCTGAAATCTATGATTCCCTCTTAGTCATATATTACTCTAGACTTTTAATTGCCCTTAGGTACTTTTATCACATTCTTTCCTTATTATTTTATCTTAGTTTCTGTGTAGATTTGGGAGTTTATGTTTCCTTTTCATCCTTCTCTGTCAAATGTCTCCCATTTTCAATTAATTAGACTATTTCAATTGAATAGAATATTTACTTTGGTCTTATTTTTAACTCCATTTAAGTACTTTTAAAATCTAAATCCTTAAAAGACTTTTGTCTTCTTGTTTCATTCTTCTTTTCATGCTGTTATTTAGAAGTTTCCTATTCTGCTACCCTTAATTAACTAATTAACATATACCCCTTTACCAACCTGACCCCTCCTACACATGAATATGCCAAGAAAACCATGATTAACATGAAAGAGATAGACTGGTTCTATTGTTAAAATGTTAGATCCAAGACTCAATGGAAGGGTAGTACATTACCATATCATGAACATGCATTCAATGATCACATATCAATATCTTAAGAATGGCTCAGGAAATGCTTGACTTCATATAAGACCATTGAACTTCCAAAACAATCAAATTTCTTCATTTTTTATCCCAAATCATAGCAATAATTATAAGGAAAAGGCTAGAAGGAGATCATTTTAAGAAAAATGACACTGCTTTTCCTCTTCCCTGAGAAAACATATTTATCTTAGTATTCTCAGTAACAACATGCCGTACTATTTTCTATTTTTCCATTTCTATTCTATCTTGTGCTAGGCAAATATGAACAGTATAACTTTATGATCCAGAAAATGTAGGAATGAGTCCTGTTCTTTAATTTGGGAATGTTCCCCTTTTTAGTCATAGGCTGAAAGTTAAGGCAAAATCATTTTGGGAGGAAAATGTAATTACCATCAAGATCATTCTCTGGTGTCTCAGCTGTATACCAGTCTGAGGAAGGACCAGTACCATTGACTGTCATGGCTGCCACTTGAAAACTGTATTGACTTCCTTTTTCTAGTCCTGTGAAAGACATAAGAGCCAAATAAAAAGGATTATTGATTAAAAGTGTTTCCATTAGTCATTAAAGGAACAATAACATTAACTACAGCAGTAGAGAGCGTGAGCTTAAATCTATTTCTTTTTCTTGTTTGTTTACAAAGGACAATGAAGTAACAATGGCAGCCTTTTTTTTTCTATTCTTTACATTTTGTTGTTCTCCATTTCTACAACAATATACTTAAAGAAATATCCCTGAATTTATTTAAAGTATGAAATATTAACCGTGAAGAAACAACTATAACAGCATTTCAAGGATCTATTTTCTTCAAGGAAAAAAAAAACATTAAAAAAAACACCTTATTTATGTAATGAATGCTATCAGCTATGATTTTTTAAAAGAAAAGAACAGGGATACAATGTTAAAAAGGTATCTATTGAAAGTGTCCAACCTCTACTCCTTTAAAACACAAATTTAAATAGTTAAGGAGAGACTGCATCAGTACAACTACTACCATAAAGTGTTTTTTTTTTTTGAGGGGGAAAGGCAGGGCAATTGGGATTAAGTGACTTACCCAAAGTCACAAGGCTAGTAAGTGTTAAGGGTCTGAGGCCGAATTTGAACTCAGGTCTTCCTGACTCCAGAGCCAGTGCTCTATTCACTGTGCCACCTAGCTGCTCTCTATCATGAAGTTTTGGATAACATAACCCTAATCATTTGACTTTCAATACAAAATTCAAGTTGGAACTGTACAAAGAAGAAAACAAAAAGTAAATTTATCCTGAGGAAGCCAAGTTCAAAATCTCATAGTCTGTCAATTCCACATTTTATTTTTTCCTCTAAAGACATTATTATTTCTCTGACTCACATCTAATTCTAATTTGATAAATTGCTATTATTCAGTCATTTTAGTCCTGATGCTTCATGATACCATTTAGGGTTTTCTTGGCCAAGATACTGGAGTGGTTTACCATTTCCTTTTCCAGTTCGTTTTGGAGATAAGGAAATTGAGGCAAATAGGATTAAGTGACTTGCCTAGGGTCACACAGCTAGTAAGTGTCTGAGACTAGATTTCAACTCAGGTCTTCCTGACTCTAGGCCCAGTGCTCTTTCTATCCTACACCAATTTGATAAATTACTACAACTCAAAATTGGACTTTTAAATGAATACCTGACATACACTAATCAATATACATCTCAAACTCAACTGACAAAGTCTTGACGTCAAAGAAATACAAAATTGAAATAGACACTAAGAAACTAGACAACCGACTTGGAAATCACACCTCTGTGGACTAAGATAAGTTAAAGAATAAACTAAAATAAATGAAAATAAATGTGTATAAAAGAGCCTCATGCCTGAGTAGGTACAAAGTTATCTATACTATGTATCCCATAAGGCTTTGTTTCAGAGAGCTCTGTGGTCTTTCGAAGAGGCTACTCAGGTCACTTCCAGGGGCCAGTATACAGGGATTGCAATATAAGAACATTCCCAAGAGCATGGAGAATTTTATAAAATGAGCTGAAGAGAAAGTAGAGGATGAAAAAGACTTAGATCTTACATTGCTCATCCCTTTTGGGCAAGAGTAGATGTCACAAGAATCAATAGTCCTCAGATAGTGATATATGAGATTTGGTTCTACCCCTGGGGACCTTACCTGTGAGTTATACCTACATCATGCAAATACAGTTTATCCTGGCTAAACATGACATTGGGAAGCTTTCTCCTTCAGCTGTAGTTCCCATTCAGGAGAATCATACTGTTAGCCTTAGTCCTTCACAACTCTGGCACTGAGATTCCCAGAAAATTTTAGGAACTCCAGGTTTACTACCATACTCCACTGAATTGTTCTCACTTACATCTGTTGGAGAAGCAGGAGAGCAAATTGAGAACTGGGAAAACTCCCTGTAAACTTCCTGGATCTCTCTCCTGTGGTGTGAAAAGGTTAAAAAAAGGGGGGGGGCAGGGAGAGAAGGACTAGACACAATATGGAAATAAAAATGTTGTTTCCTCTGGAAACCCATTTGAGAATATCCCCTTTTGTAAATGGATGGATGAGGAAGGATTTTCCTTGTTATTTCTTTGCCTACATTATTTAGTCGGATGTCTTTTGCTTTGAATTTGTATTCTTCTAGTTGGTTTTGATTAAAAGAAAATTCAATAGGGGTTTGATATTTATGGTTTTTAGGGGTATTTTGACTTAAAACATTCTGTTGACCTATGTGGTTATTTTAAGAAGGTTGAAAATTGAGGGAGGTACTCAGGCAATACATACCTCAGACTAGATGAAGAATTTGGAAAGTTTGTATAGTAAGTTAAAGAAGTGAAAATAGCTAACTCAGGTTTTACTCAGTTTTTTACATAGACTTTATGAGGAAGGGGAGGTGGATGGTGTAGCAGAAAGCACCCTAGCATCCCCAGGATGGCTGCTAGCACAGGTTCTTAGATCTGCTTTTCTAAAGGAAAGCAACTCAAAATGGGTTAACAATCTTACTTTAATCAAATATGTATCATTTACCTAGTCCAGGGGAAAAAGGTCAGTACCCCATAACTTCAGAGAATACAAACAGAAGTTACAAGCAGACAAATAAATACAGACAGAGAAACAGATCAGCAGACAGGGCTTCCAGCTGTCTGATCATTACATCCATACCTAGTCAGTACCCAGAGAGAGAAGCACCAACATCTGGGTTCTTAAAGCCTGGGGGGCTCAACGGCTGCCCAGAGTCTCATCTGGCCAAATCACAAAACTCTTCCCAAAGTGAGTCCCAAATCAAAACCTCACATCAGAGTATATATAGCTTTTTCACGGGTCAGACAATGTCACAACCCTCTTGACCCATTACCCAATCACAAAGCAACAAGGTGTGGGCATTCCTGAAAAACAAGCCTCCCACCATAGGCTCCATGTGACCACATTCAGCCTATTAGAGGGCAGAGTATATTTTCAAATTAGGGAAGGTTCTCAGATTCACTTAAGCCTATCAAGGAGCCAAGGGGTAGGGAAGATCTTCAGATTCCCATTCCCATTACAGATGGTCAGCTTTTTAAGAGGAGAGAAGAGATTCCCGATATACAAGTTGAAAAGTGTGCTAGTCTACCTCCATTTAAAGATGGACACTATCATGGAGAGAAATGGGAGTGAAGGCAATGGGAGCTATATGGCTACAGTGAATTTACAGTTAAATGGATGGGCATAATATACACACACACACCTGAAGAATGGTCAGTCTAGCAAATGAATGATTTTGTCAAAATCATATACTTGCTTTTTATCTTGGTATTAAAAGGGAAGTCAGGAACCAGAAGCGGAGAATCACAGCAATGAATTCCAGGAGATATGAGCAGAAGGAGTAGTTACATGGAGGCATAGAACAGTGATGAATCATGATGTACGATACCAGAATAGAAGGCATATTATAGAGGAGGAGCCCTATGGATTTGAGAGTTCTAAGGTGTCTCATTCATTCTGTATTAAATTGCTATCTCACATCTGACAAAATTTTCAGAATTGGAGAGTTGGAAAGGGTCTCTAAAACCAGCAAGTCTAACCCATAACTGAAAGGAAACCCCATTATAACATATCTAGGGGTCATAGACCCTGCTGCTTGAAAACCTCAAAGGGGGAATTAACTGTCTTCTGAGGCAGCCCCTTCCATTTTTGGATTATTATGTTCAAGATTCATATATTTATGAACTAATTTTCCCAACTGAGTTTCCGGTCCAGTTGCATGTCATAGTCTGGGCAATATATATATAATGTATTTCTATCAAATAAATTTAGATTGATCTTTTTCAAATTTGCTATGGATTTCAGAGTTGACTCTGCAATGCTGTGCAGCTCAATGCAATTAATCCAGTTGTTCCTGTGGATAGACCCATCTAGTGAGTTGCTTTATCAATAGGAAATCCTTCTTTGCTTGAAACTAACACAAAGTATCTTCTATGATACTAGCTAACATTGTAGGTGAACATAAATCTTACTTAACCCCCTGTTTGATGGATTTTAATCGCTGGAAATTATTGAGTGAAATTATTTTAATAGTTATATCTGTCATAATGTTTTGTATGATTTTGATGTAGGTGTGAAAATACAGTGTCTGCACTGTATATCCTTTCAAGGATGCCCTTTGTTCTATAAGCTTAAATATTTTTTTAGATCAATAAACTATAAACACAATAGGATCCAATATTTGTGGGTTTATGACTGTAAATATATGGTCTGCTATAGAAATTTGTCTATGAAAGGCTGCCTTTTAATTTTTTCATTAAGGATACCTTTATTGGGTACATAGATCATTCTCATGAACGTTTTATAGAGATGAGAAAGAATGGATCAGTCAGCAGATCTTGATTCAGAACAAACAAAAATTTCAGCTAAAAGACTGAATCTAGTTGTCAAATCCAGGGACATGGCAGCCAAAGGCTGCATCAGTTTAGAGATTAGAGTAAAATTCACTTGGAAAATATTGGGGAAAAGGACAACAAGCAATGTTACTTTGTACAACAAACTAGTGCAAATCATTTGAGGAGTAAAGAGGCCTGCAGAGAACTATGATAGGCTGTTCTAAAACTATTATTAGTAAATAAAAGAGGAAGAAAGGTAATAGTCATGAAATGGAACAGTTCTGATGACTTTTGTAGTAATCTGTTCTCATCTGTAATAATGGTAATTCCTTAGTACTCCAAGTATTCGATGAATAAATGTCATTAGCACTTAAGACTATCTGTCTAGGAGAGCTGCTTGACCTAAGTATAGTACACACAAATCTTTAAGAAGGGATAAAGGGGGAGAAGACGAGTGGAAATGATTTTATAGACATCCAGAGATTGATTTCTAATAAATCTGAAATAAGGTTAGGTTTCAAGGATTAGGGAAAGGGGACTGGGAATCATGGAGGGAGGTTTTTAAAAATAAACAAGCAGGGGTAACTAGGTGGTGCAATGAGTAGAGCACCAGCCCTGGAATCAGGAGGACCTGAGTTCAAATTTGGCCTCTGACACTCAACATTTATTAGCTATATGACCTTGGGCAAGTCACTTACCCCCAATTACCCTGCCTTCCTCCCTCCAAAAAAGACAAAAAATAAACAACCAAAAAAGACTGATAAAAGCATCAGCAATTGCTGACCTAAAACTGGTTTCTATATTTAATAAAACCTCTTTCTATAGTGATCTTTTATAATGATGATGGTGATGATGATGATAAGGATGCTTAAAATTTATATAGTGTTTAAGGTTTTCAAAGAACATTACAAATATCTCGCTTTAGCCTTAAAACCTCTTTGAAGTAGGCATTATTATTACTCCCTCTATTTATACATGAGGAAACTATTTAAACATGAGGAGACTGAAAGAGGTTAAGTGACTTTTTCAGGTTCATACAGTTAGTAAATATCTGAGCCTGGGTTTGAACTCAGATGTTTCTGATTCTAGGACAAGTACTCTATCCACTGTGTTGCCTAGCAAATTTCAGTCATGTTAACATATTAGTGATGTTATTTTTCTTTCAGGTACACTTTGAGTTTAAATGGTAGCAGGGTAGATATGAAGCTTAACATAATGGAATAGATAATACAGCATTTTAGATTGTTGACATGTAGTCCATTGAAAAAGATATTTTGAAGATGGAACTCATTTAGCTCACTGAAATTCTATACTACCTATTCTGCTTTTACATAAAAGAGATGATGCCATCTTTTTTTTTTCTCTCAAGGGAATGAGGGATTCATCCTTCACTGTTAGAGGATTTATATTTGTACTACTTTATTTTTGAATGAGAATTTCCAAAAAATCAAAGACTCCCACTTATTTGTCTAGTTTTAGAAGCTCTGGAATATAATGGCCTTGATACATGAGGTGTGACCTGCCACTTGTCTCAATCTATTATTCTTTGTGCTGCTGGTGGTGAGTCTTATCTCTTTCATACTTGTGGCTAAAAAATTCTCACTCTGCTTCTGCATCCTGGTTTGAATGAAGGATACCCTGCCAAGGTTACAAGAGTAGAGTCAAACTCTGGCTGCTCATATTAAACTAAACATTCTCTTTAAACAGGGTTCAGATTGGACCCTTCCTCTGTCAGATGATCTTGCCTACCTCAATTCTAAAGGTCCAATTGGCTAGAATACTGGCTACCTAAGGATGATATTTGGGTAACAGAAACCTGGGAAATTCTTGTCCTAAGAGTCAAACAGATTGTCATATGGATTATCAGACTGCCTCCACATATCAGGTTCTGCAGACAGAGGATGAATTAGTGAAGAGACTGGCAATGCATCTTGTGGCCTTGCTAAGCCTTGTCTCCCCAGGAACTAAGATTGCTGAGAACTTGCCTTGTGTCAAGATGAAGAAAAGACCTCCATTTGGATATTAAGTGCTGTGCTTAAGCTTGTTGTAACTCTGGGATAGATTCAATTGTGATCCAGAGGTGGGGAACTTTTGACCTTTTTGTGTTCTATGGTTGAACAAATGAATGTACTTTACTTATGTTTGGAAACTAATCTCCATTTGAGAAGAGGGGTTTTGTGATGGACTAAATGAAGGTACAGCCTAGGGGTGGAGAAGTATTAAGAACAGAGACTTTGTAATTGATTGAATGATTGGAAGGTCCTGGGGTGGGGTAGTACTTGGAGATTATTTAATCACACTTAGCAAATGCTGTATTTTGAATGATGTCATGTTTTCATCTTCTCTGTTCTTGGTTTGTCACTGAGTAAAATGGAGAGCACCTATGCTGGTATATTGAACCTTGGGAAGTTGCCTTTCCTTGGCATTACATTACACCTCTCTTTTAAAGAACTGAGTAATACTTTTGCCATCTTTTCATTTAAAGTAGTTCAATACTTCAATGATTCATGGTATATTGGCATGCATATTCCTTATACTGATGCCAAGTGCAACTTCTCTATCTCTCAGTATATGCTCTTCTAGAATTGCTGTAGCCAAAATAATTCTCCCATGGTGTTTAAACTTGATTATTCTCTCCAAATTTAACTAGTTATTTCTTCACAAAAAAGATATACAATTCAAAAATTAATCAACAAACTTTTTAAAGCACCTATCATAGGTAAGACATTATGTTAGGTACTGGGGACACAGACAAAAATCCAATATTCTCCGCCCTCGAGGAGTTTCTATTTCATCAGGAGAGGAAGGGGAATACATACATATACACATACATACATACATATATACACAAATATGTCTACAGTCACACAATTATATCTTCAAAGAAAAGGCAGAATTTCTATTTTATCATTCTGAAGAAAAGGAATAATTCAAGGAAAAAAAGATCAATATGATGACTAACAGTGATGTTAACTTTCAAGGTTGTGAACATTATATAGGTGACTGATGAATATCAACAGTGAGTTATTAGGAGAGAATTTGAATACTTGGCTGGCAATTTGTAGAAAGTGGAAGTTTCATAAAGGATCATAGCTATATCCATGGTCAAATAGAAAATTAATCTACCTTCCCCTCAGAACAACTTTCATGTGAAAAAAAAATTAGAGTTTTGCATGAACATGCCTTTCCCTTTTTTTCATCTATGTATTCATTCACATTTGTTATTGTTGTTATATTTGTGGTTTTTTTTCTTTTTGGAGGGGGAAGGCAGGGTAATTGGGATTAAGTGACTTGCCTAAGGTCACATGACTAGTAAGTGTTAAGTGTCTGAGGCCGGATTTGAACTCAGGTCCTCCTAACTCCTGGGCCAGTGCTCTATTCACTGTGCCACCTACCACCCCTATATTTGTTGTTATTATTACCATTACAGAAAAGGTAGTTTTCCTGGGTCATGCTAGTTATTAATTGGCAGGGGAGACACAAGGAACAATTTGAGGTTAATAAAAAGTTTATGGCTTAAAACCTCATCTTTCAAGCTCTGTGAGAAACAGTTGGGAAAGATAGCATCATTTTTTTTGGAACCTTCCTTCTTCTCTAACCCAATCATGTCTAGAATTCTTTCCTGCCATTTTTCTAAACACTTTAATACAATACCTATGAGTTCTTGATACAATTGTTGGGCAGGAGAGCGTGAAACAAATAACCTAAATATTATTTGGGGAAGAAGTATGGCTTATGGGATAGAAAGAACATTGGGCTAGGGGCCAAGGCAATCTAGACTCTAGACCAGTTTCTTTCTCCAGCTAGCTATCTGACCTTAGGCAAATTACTTACTGTCTTTTCACCTTACTTTCCTTAAGTATAAAATGTGGAGGTTTAATTAGATGATCTCTAAGGTCACTTCCAGTTCTAAAATTGTATGACGATCTAATTTCTTTAAAATCATGATAACCCGAGTTGGTGACATTTTCAACCAATATAATCTTCCCCTCTTCCCTCTGATGCTAAACCTGTTAGAAAATTGCTGTGCTATTGCTTCCATTTTTCAGTCCATAAAATACCAATACACATTTATCATTGTGTTTATTCTATATTGGCCATGGAACACAAGAAAACTGTTAAATTTAATCACAAACAACCTCCTGGGAAGAGTACTCAAAATTAAAAACAGCACTTTAAAATTTAGCTGACATGGGTTCCCACAATAAAACTGATAGCAGCTATTTAAAATCCTTGTTATATCTCTGAATTACTTTGTTACTGCAGATGTCTCATTATCCTAGGGAAAAAAAAGGAAGAAACACCTGCCTAACAAACCGAGACTTGGAAAAAAAAAAATTAAGTATCTACACCTGAATATTTAAATCACCTAATTAAATCATTCTGGTATTCTTAAATTTCTTGCAGCCAAATCCACACACAAATGTGTCTTATAATGAGATTTTAAAACCATGGTCAAATTTTGCAGATTTAAATATCAGGGACCATTGTCTCTTCAATAGGATGTATGACTTCCGTTTACTACTAAGTGTATGTTGTCATCATGATTCCCTAAATTTACCCTAAGGAGGAGTCATAGCTTTGCTCTCTCCTATCAATCCATAGGACATTTTACAGACTCAAGGCTCCCTTACAATCAGGACATTCTTCATGTTCTCCCCACAAGCCACTGCTACAAGCTAGCAAAACAAGGAAAAAGTTGATATTACCTTCACAAATATTATTGTCACTTAAATCTTTAAGAATAAAGAGGGTATCTCATGGCTTCTAAGAGTGTCTCAATTACAAATGAACCCTGACATACCATCACTCGATGGCAGGTAACCCGATTGAAACTTGATTTTTTTTTACCTTTGCTATCTCATCAGGATGAACATTCTTCTACAACATAATTACATGCTGTCAGAATTAGGGAGTAACTATATGACAGAAAGACACTATAGTTATGAAGATATAATCATAAGAATGAAAAAGAGACCCAGAGGTCTTAGAACTGGGTCTTAGAGGACTTGAGTTTCATTTCAAGGTACCAAAAATTCAGTGAGCATCTATAGCACATGCACTCATCCAGTAATAAGAAAACATTTGAACTCATTAGCTCAGATAATTATTAATTAAATGGCAAGAATAATTAGTTAAAATACGAAGGTACTAAATGGTCATGGTCAAATTTCAGGTGGGCTTTTCCTTAGACCACTATACCATCTTCCTCTGCTCTTAATGTTCATTCAAGGCAACCTCATCAGCAGTTTTTGAGGGCACTTTTATTATACCTGCCTTGACCACAAGAGTTGCCAACTCTATATCAGAAGAAAATTCAAATTATAACCCTGTTCAGCAATTGCTTTTGAAGAGGAAAACAATTTATAATCTTGAATTTGATCATACTAAGCTTAGCTGAATTTATCTCTCCCTATGTGCCAACACAGTTCATTTGCCAATTTAGTTCATCTAACATAAGAGGAAACACAATGTATAACATAATATAACATCTAATATAACATACCAAGAAAATGTGATACAGAAGGATATAGGAAAGCTCTCCTGATTTCTGGTAGCATAATATCTCTTGGTAAAAGGTGCTGATTCCAATGCATCCCTTTCTTAGTAGCTAGGTCTTAGTTAGTTGCCTGAGCTATGTAGAGGACATTAAGTGTATTTCGCAGCATCACAAAGCTAATTTCATGGGTAAGATTTGAAACCAGGTCTCCTATTGCCCTATCCTAGCCATCTATTAACTATTCCATATAAATACCTACTATGATATATACTAAGTCATGGAGATCAGTAATTTAATATGGCAGAACTCTCTCAGTTCATTCTGTATCTCCTCCTGTCTCCTTGCCCATTTCACTTCTCAAGCCACTGTTATTCATTAAATATATGAGGTATTCAGCATAAGCATGTATGAATGTATACACACATTTATAATATGAATTACAATAGCAAAGTCTGTGATTATTACCCAAACTAACCTTAACTATAACTTCCAAGGAGGGATTGATGAGTTTTGATGATAGAGGTAGCTAGTGGTAAAATAGATAGAGTGTTGGGCTGGGAATGTGAAAGACCTGAGTTCAAATTTGATCTCAGACACAAGCTGTGTAATTCCGGGCAAGTCACTTAATCTCTGCTTACCTAAGTTTGCTCAACTTTAAGATAAGTATAATAGTACCTTCTTTGAAGGACTCTTGTGAGAATCAAATGAGATCACATTTGTGAAAAGAACTTGGCACAGTACCTGATTCAGAGTAGCTATTATATAAATTCCTGGATTCCCTTCTTTTTTTTGGGACATGTAAAGTTCAAGGTGATAGCAGGGGAGAAATTGGGGTTATTATCATGTAAGCAGCTGAAAATAGAGGAGGGAGAGAGGCTAGGTGGTGCAGTGAATAGAGCACTGGCTCTGGAGTCAAGAGGAACTGAATTCAAATGCAGCCTCAGACACTTAACACACACACGTACACACACACATGCACACACACTAGCCATGTGACCTTGGGCAAGTCACTTAACCCCAAATGCACTCTCAAAAGACAAAAAAGAAAATAGAGAGTAATTGAAACATGAAAAATGAACCTAAGTGTCAGAAGACCCCAAATCTACTCAAAGTTCTATGCCTAACTAGATATTTGATCTTTGCCAAATCTCTTCAAGCCTCAATTTCCTCACCTAAAAGTGTGGGTGGGTAGAGGTGGGAGTCACTCCAGTTGCATCCTTCAGTTTCTATGATACCATAGTGGTTAGGGAACTGAAGATGTAACAGAAGGAATTAGATTTGAATCCAAATTATGCTCCTTCAGCAAACACACATTAAACATGTATGATGTGCAGGACACCATGGTACATGGTAGGGATACAAAAAACAAAATGAAAAATGACACAGTATTAGTGAAGTCACTTAACTACTCTGTGTTTCAGTTTCATCATGTGTATAATGATGTGATTTGGACTAAATGATCTATATTATTTTTTTTCCAGTTCTCAGTTCTCTGATTCTATTTTTTTTTGTTTCCTTATTTCTCTCTTACTGCTCTCCTTACTTTAACATATGAGATACCATAATAAGAATGTCTTCGAAGATTTGGTAAAGAAAAAAGTGTGGTGGGAGGGGAGGGAGCAGTTAGATTAGATGAATCTAAGGCCATTACCACTTCTAAAATCCTGCAATTTATGTTCTATGTTGGAGAAAAAAGGAAGATTACCAAGACTAGGTAAAGATACAACTTTGATGATTTCTGTTACAATAAACTAGATGTTTGGTGCTTGTTATATTTTGTTCTCTTCTTAGCATATTGATCTCAATTATGTGCTTCTTTATCTGCTCTTTTATCAGCTAAACCTTGGGAGAATCTTGACTCTACTGTGACTATCAAGATAACATACAGAACTCGATTAACTGTTTAGGAATTCCTCAGATGGCTGTCTTCAGGATTCTGCCCAAGTCATGACAAACCATATTATTTGTGTTCAGATACTCTGGAAACACTCATATAACATGTTTAGATTCATTATACTGATCAACTTGATAATAACGAGTCTCATGGGACAGAGAATAGCTATCATCAACTTATACAGCAATGTTGTCTCCCATGAGTTTTCAAAGTGTATGTATTTTGTTGGAAGAGGTAATGCATGTGTTGTCCCCTCCAACTTCCCACCCTCAAATTATGTGGAAGGCAAAACAAGTGTCAAAAATGCATTGCTAGCGTGGTTAGGTGGTGCAGTGAATAGAGCACCTGCCCTTGAGTCAGGAGGACACGAGGTCAAATCCGGCCTCAGACACTTGACATACTTACTAGCCATGTGATCTTGGGAAGGCCACTTAACCCCAGTTGCCCCTGCCATCCCCCCCTCCAAAAAAGCAACACAAAAAAACCCAAACAAATAAAAAGTGCATTGCTTTGGCAGCATATGTTGGACTGGATGAAATTTATGTCAGGTGCCAATTAGATCATATGAGTTTGGATAGCCTTTCTGGTTCTGAGATTATTTGATTCTCTGAATATTTGCCTGGTCATATAATAACATGAACATAAACAACTTTGAACATAAATACTCCAAAAGTCTTCCTCTGTTTCATAGAAGAATATGAGAAATCTGACTCCTTGAGGACAAAAGAGGAGTGATTCTTTATTTTGGATAAGATGCTCAAATGTATACTCTGAGAGGAAGAGGGTAGGAAAATCTTTCAAATGGTACATCCCTGACTCGCCAGAGACAGACAGAAAGAAGAATATGATCTAGTCAATTAGACTGTGGTATTGAATTCAGAAGACTGGGATTAGAGTCCCAGCTTCTATACTTACTGACTCTATGATTCTAATTATTTGCTTCACTTTTCTAAACTGCAGTTTTGTCATCTACAAAATAGGTCTGTTGACTCTTACCCCATCTACTTCATTGATCTATGGTAAGAAATTGTTTTGTGAACATAAAGTACATATGAATGTATGCTATTTTTTTTCGGGTTGTATAATATTGAGATATAACATGCCTTATGTAACAAAAGTAGCTTAGTTGTTATGAGTCAATGCTTGAATTTTTGAATATTATTTCAAGGTAAGACCCTAGTGATTTTAAATAGTTTATGGAAAATTTATCATAGGATCTAGATCTTGAGACAGAAGGGCTCTTGGGGACCATACTGTCTAATCTTCCTTTTTTAGCAGATGAAGAGGCAGACTCAGAAAGGTTAAGAGATTTGTCTAGTCACACAAAAAGTAAATCCTGAAAGAATTCAAACTCAAGTCTCACTGACGCCAGGTCCAGTGTTCCAAGCAACAAACCCCTTCTTGCCTCCTAATCATAGCTACCTTCAATCTTAATCCAGCATAGGGGGAGTCAATTTAAATTTGAGGGTGCTCTGCCTGGGCATGGCGGCTGTTAGTAATAGATGTCAGTCTGCTTTTATCCAATCTAGGGCCTAACTACTATACTGGCTGCAATATCGTATACTATATTATACTAATTTGGCTGATTGTAGCCAATCTGGCTAGGGGGTGGGGAGAGGGACTAATGAAAGGACCTGAAGAGATTAGAGATCAGTAAACTAAGACCCAGCTGAGATAATGTGCCCAGGAACCAGCAGGAGTCTTGAGAACCAGCAGAATAACTCACTCAACAGCATCACACAGTGGCAATGTCACACCCATTAGGAAGCAAACCTATTGAAATCATTTCTATGATATGGTTGGATGACATGGGTGGTCCTGCCATGTCAGAGTCATCAATGACTTCTCAGTGTCTGTGCCTTAGCCATAGATATTCCTTATGTAGATGCCCTTCATGTGTGACTATTCTTCTCACTTCTGGTACAAATAATTGTGATAGAATACATACTGTTTTATGATGAGAATGTTCTACTTTGACATCTTTGCCTTCATTTCAAACTAATTATATCTTCCAACTGACTATAAAATAAATGTATCAGTGGAGGCTCATGAACTATGGTTTTCAGACAATATATAAATAGATATAGATAGACAAACAGAGACAATAATTTGAAAAAGGAAGAGGGCAGATGACCATGGAAGGCTTTCAAATGAAATAAAATGAGCTTTAGGATTTTAAGAAAGAAATTTTAAGAAGCCATATCAGTGCATAGAAGGTATTTAATCTAATTGAATTAAATTGAATTAAGTTAGGAAAATAGAGAAAGTAATACACATTAAACCTGCAAAATGCCAAAGCTTGGGGATTAAGATAAATTCAGAAGCTAAATCTGTGATGATAGCATAATGTAGACAAAGAAGTAAAAAATATTAAGGTTGTGCTTGTTCAGGCCAATTAATGTTACCCTACTGGTAAGATATCAATGTTCCCTTAAAAAGAAAGTATATAACATTCACAAAGCACTTAATTCATCAAAATCTTTCCAGAAGACACCATATGAACACTGACCTGTGAACAAGTACCAGAGGTTGTTTGGCTCTAATGTTTCCATTTCGCCTCGGCGGGTTGTCTTTCTATGTCGGATTTTATAACCAGTAATAAATCCATTTTGTGTGCCTGGTGGTGGAGGTAGCCAACTCACTTTGATACTCTGTAAAACAAAAGATGTTAATGTGGAAAGTTGATCAGAGGAAAGGAAGCAATGCAAGTTTCAGAGGAAATACAGAGGGGAAATGATAAGTATTAGGGCCTTGTTGATGTTTAGTTATTTTTTAGCCATGTCCTACTCTTCCTGACCCCATTTGGGGTATTCTTGGCAAACCTACTAGAAAAATTTGATGTTTCCTTCTCCAGATCATTTTACAGATGAGGAAACTGAGGTGAACAGGGTTAAGTGTCTTGCTCAGAGTCACCAAGTTAATAAGTGTCCAAGGCCAGATTTGAACTTACGTGTTCCTGATTTCAGGCCTGGCACTCTATCCTTTGTACCACCTAGTTGCTCTATTAAGGAGCAGTTTCAAGCTTTTATGTTTGTTTAAGTTAAAAAAAATGACATGACAATTAGAGATATTACCATTTATCAAATTCCCAAAAGGAGAAAAAAGAAAGACCCAATTAAAAACAAATGAAGAGATCTCAAGAGGCCATCAAATCCATTTTGTAGATGAGAAAACTGAAGCCCCAAAAGATTAAATATATTGCCCCTGATCACCCAGGTAGTATTTGATAAGATTTAAACTTGACTCCTCTAATTCCAAATCCAGTGCTCTTTCCATTGCTTCCCTCTACAATTTTTAGATGAAAAAAAATAGTTGATAAAGGTTAGTCATGAATATATTGACAAGAAATATATCTGAATAACACAAGTCAGGATTATATTGGCTCCACTAGAGCAATGAGCATTGGAAGGGAAGTCAAGGTAACTGTCCTACTTCTACCTTTGCCCATCTATGGGTAAATTGAATGAGTTACTTCCTCTTTGGAAGTCTTAATTCCCTCACTTATAAAAGAAAGATCCACAGGATATCATAGACCTAGTCCTAAAAGGGATTTTAGAGGCCAATTAATCCAACCCCCTCATTTAACTGATCAGCAACTGAGGTCCAACGGTTAAGTGTCCTAGGCCATAGAGGAAGTAAGTAGCAGTACTAAAAATTCAAAACTAGATCCTCTGACTGAAATCTAGAGCACTTTCCACCATGTCGTGATACAGTCAAAAACTACTAGACTGAGTGATCCTTTCCAAGATTATAATTTAAATTTATAATTATAAATTAGGTTTATAATTATATGTAATTATAATTTCATACAAATATAATTATACATTAATTTGTAAGTTTATATTTAATCAATAATTAATTTATTATAAATATGTAATTCTAGATATATAATTTACAATATATGAATTCATTAGAACTATTCTATCTATAAATGAAATATTGTAGTATATTTTGAATATGAAAAGAGCAACAATGTTTAATAAATGGCAGACTTTCATCATTTAAATGATGGCTATTTTTAGTATACCCATTTGAAAAGCAAGTGTGGTATTCACAATAGTTAAAAATTACTATAAATTTCCCACTAACTCTAGAATATTTTATAATGCTAATGATTGCTTGAATATTATTTATTTTTAGACAGCAATTGTTCATTATTATGTTTGATAATTTCATAGGCTAGTATCAATTTTCCCCATTTATCCCATGTACTATTAGTACTTTTCAATGATTTTCCTTGTGTCAGAAGTTCAAGCTCTTGCAGAGTTACTCTTTTATTTGGATTTCCATCTTTGGAAGTAGGTCTTTCAATTGCTTTTCCCATTCTTCTCTCCTGTTCTCATTTGTCGTTAGATCCCAGATAAATGTGTTTGGCTCTCTTTTAAAAATACTTTTGCATTGATTTCCAGCATATGCAAGCTGATTTAAAGCTATGGCAATGGAATTCTTTAAGTTCAGTTCACATTTCTCAATTTCTCAAGAGAGGATATAGCAAAAAGCCTCAAATTATATTGTTTTGAAAAGTGAATGTCTATTTTATAAATGATCACATGACTAAAAGTTTATAGACACTCTATATTAAAGAGTAATACTTTTAACCCTGCATTCCCTATGGAATATGTTCCATAGTCACTGTCATAGATAGAAATCTCCCATTACTTCACTAAGCTACCTAAAATGATCACCATTAGGGGTGAAAAAAGATTTACTTTGAGTATAATCTAATCTCTGTGGAGTGATTTAAGGGTATTATTAAACGTCTTAACTACTGTTAACCCTATAAGCTTCTTCTATGATGCCTTGGATTAGAAACTGTTATTCTCATAAAAATGATAAAAATTAAAAACAAAATTCATTCAGTATTTAAGCAAGTCCTGTGCTTGATTTGCTTAGCACGGTGCTTGGCACATAGGATATAATAAGTGTTTATCGAATGACTGGAGTTAAGAAGATTTGCCTCTGATGTTTACTATCATTATGACCATGGACATGTCATTAAATTTCTCTGACTTTCAGTTTCCTAAACTAAGGCTAATAAGACTTTCAGTGTCTATCTTGAAGAGTTGTGAGAATTAAATACAATAATATGAAAATAAAGGTTTTACAAAAAATAAAGTACGATATCAAAGTTATTTTGATGAATCAACATCCTCCCCACAAAGCTAATATAAAGAAAGAATTGGTTAGCCTTAACTATAAGTCATTATAATTAAGAGAAAAGGCAAGTTTTTTTTAAACAAATGAGTTCAGTGTACTTAACATAAAAAAAAAACTCCTATAGTAATTATATCTGTTTTATTCTGCAGTGCTACTTTCTTTTTTTTTTTATTTTTCAAATGCTTTATTAACTTCTGGTTTACATCACTCATTTCTGCCATATTTTGAGTTGCAAATTTTCTCCCTGTTTTCCCCCTACCCACCACCCCAAAATAGCAGTTACACAGGATATCCCCTCCTCCAATCTGCTCTCTCCCATATTTTCTCTCATACCCCTTTTGACTTCTCCAGTAGCGCATGCCCCAGTGCCTGTATATCTTATTTTCCAATTATGTGTAAAATAGTGTTATATAATAATAATAATAATAATAATAAATATATTTAAACATTTGATTTTAAAACATTGAATTCCAGATTCATTCCCTTCCTTCCTCGTCACCCACCCTTACTGGGAAGATAAGCAGTTCAGTATAGGTTGCACATGTTTAGCTAATGCAAAACATTAACATAGCAGATATATTGTAAAAGACTGACCTTATTTTCCTCTCTCCTATCCCACCTCCCACTTGTTCTATTCTCTACTATGATCCTGTCCCCTTTCAAAAGTGGGTGCTTCCAATTTCCCTCCCCCCCAGCCTGGCCTCCCTTCCATTATCCCCTCTCCCATCTCCTTCCCCCCCTACTCTCCTGTAGGGTGAGATACCCAATTTATTGTGCATTTCATTCCCTTCCTGAGCCAAATTCAATGAGAATAAGATTGACCCATTCCCTTCTGCCTTCCTATTCTTCCCCTCCATTGTAACACTTTTCCCTTGCCTCTTCTGTATGAGATAGTTTACCCCATTCTGTCTCTCCCCATCTCCTCTCATTATATTATTCTCTCACCTCTTAATTTCACCTTTTAACTATCATCCCTTCCTAATAAATTGGTCCTGTGCCCTCTATCTATGTAAACCTGTACACATATATACACACATTCACATATGCATCCATATGGCCATATACCCTCATATATAGACATACATATATTTCTATTCCCTACAACTATTTTCATACTGAGAAAAGTTTCATCAGTTACATTTATTGTTTTTCCATGTTGGAATATTAATAGTTCAACTTTGATAAATTCTTTATGATTCCTTTTCCCTGTTTACCTTCTCATACTTCTCTTGCTTCTTGTATCTGAATGTCAAATTTTCTAGTCAACTCTGGTTTTTTCATCAAGAATCCTTGAAAGTCCTCTATTCCACTGAATGACCATATTTTCCCCTGAAACACGATACTCAGTTTTGTTGGGTAAGTGATTCTTGGTTTTAATACTAGCTCCTTTGACCTTCAGAATATCACATTCCAAGCCCTTTGATCCCTCAGTGTAGAAGCTGCCAGTTCCTGGGTTATCCTGATTGTGTTTCCACAATATTCACATTGTTTCTTCCTGGCTGCTTGTAATATTCTCTCCTTGATCTGGGAATTCAGGAACATGGCTATAATATTCCTAGGAGTTTTCTTTTTGGGATCTTTTTCAGGAGGTGATCAGTGGATTCTTTCAACCTCTATTTTGCCCTCTGGTTCTAAAACATCAGTTTTCCTTGAGGATTTCTTGGAGGATGATTTCTAGGTTCTTTCTTTGATCATGGCTTTCAGGTAGTCCAATAATTTTTAAATGATCTCTCCTGGATCTATTTTCCAGGTCAGTGGTTTTTCCCATGAGATATTTCACATTGCCTTCTATTCTTTCATTTGTTTGTATCTGTTTAACAGAATCTTGATTTCTTATAAAGTCATTTGCTCCAATCTAATTCTGAAGGAATGATTCTCCTCATTGAGCTTTTCAGATTCTTTTTCCATCAGACAAATTCAGCTTTTTAAGGCATTCTTCTACTCATTGCCTTTTTGAGACTCTTTTGCCATTTGAGTTAGTCTATTTTTTGGTGTGATTTTCCTCAGTCAGGCTGTTGACTCTCATTTCGTAATATTATTGCATCGTTCTCATTTCTCTTCCCATTTTTTCCTTCACTTCTCTTATCTGCTTCTTAAGGTCCTCTATGACCTTTAACCAGCTCATATTTTCCTTTGAAGCTTTTGGTGCAGGAGTTCTTACTTCACTGTCTTCCTTCTGTTCCATGCTTTGCTCCTTTTTGTCCCCAAAATAGGACTCTAATGTTGGGTTCTTCTGTTTGCTTTGATTCCTTTGCCTGGTCATGTTGCCACTCAATTACTTGACTTTTGGGATTTTTGCCACACTAGGACTCCGCTACCAGATAGGGGAGCTTCGTACCAAATGCTGAGGTTTTGTCAGCTGCCGGAGGTATTAGTTGGGTACCCTTGCTGAATCCTCCCACTCTTTGGCAAAGCTTGACATACACCCCAGGACCTTCACCCTATACTGCAATCCAGATCCAAGCAGGTTAAAGCAAGAGTGATTATCCCTCAGGTTGCTTGGTCCCCCTACACTCTGCAGGCCAGGAGCTGAAGCTGCCTCATGGGGGTGGCTGCACAGCTTGATTCCTCAGCGATGTCTTGCCCCAGGGTCAAAAACCTACATATTCCCAACTACTGGATCCCAAAGTCCACAGTGCACTGGCCTCTCACTTTGTCCTTAGCATCTATGTGTTGATAATTCTGGAAACAGCCACAGCTGCTGGTGATCTGGAGTCCCTCCCACCGACAGCTGGTCAGGCCCACCCTGGGGCTAAAACCTCTGGCTCATGCAGGCCTGGGCTTGGCTCCCAGAGTGCTGCGCTGGCCGATTCTTGCCCGCCTGCTGGGCTGTCCTCAGCAGGAGGTTAGCTTCTCTGTGTCATTTTGTGGGTTCTGCAACTCCAAAGTTTGTTCAGGGTCCTCTTTTACAAGAATTGGGGTAGGTGGAAGCCGGAGCCACGCAGAGGACCTGCTTCTACTTCGCCATCTTGACTCCACCCCCAGCCCTATATTTTTTAGAAAATTATTCCTTAAATAGTTAATAAAATTTTGATTCTTTGGTTATTCCTCATTATATTCTTGCAAAGCTCTTTAGTTGGTGACTCAGGAATCAGAGGTACAGAGAGTAAAGATCCATATCAAAGTCATATAGCATTTCTGTACCAAGGTAAGCCTAAGTTTCATTTCTAAATCAATTTGATATCAAATCTTTGTTCTAAAGAAGTTTTCTTTAGTGGGAATCTTTCCAAAGGAATATATTTCTAAAAGTAGAAAAAGAAACATTTACCTGCCAAGTACACATATAAGGCATTTAAACAGTTTATGGAACCTGAGGAGCGTGTTGGTCTTCTAAGAAATCTCCATTGTATTACACCCATGTTCTGAACTTAAATGTTCTTACTGGCATGTTCATTGGACTCTAACTAAATCTTTCCAGGAGCAAGGACCATGACATAACATTTAAGTTATCTGCTCCAGGAGCGTAGACACCAAGGGCTAATGAAAATGGTGCATTATTGGTAAAATGTATAAAATGCTAATTTATCTTCTGATCCTTCAAGATTCATAGAGTTTTTATCATGAATATGCTTTTATAAAAATAATATCTTGTGATTAGAATGTTACATTTCTTTAGAGATTTGGGAAACCATTTCTCTAGTTATAAAAAAAGTAATGTACACTTTGCCCTTATGCTGACATCGAACTAGACCTTTAATAAATCAGCCAATTAATAAGTACATGTTGGATTTCTAATATTTACACAATACTTCAGAGTTTTTCCATAATAACCCTGTGAGGTAAGTATTGCAAATATTATATCTATTTTAAAAGGGAAATTAAAGCTATGAGAGGTTAAGTGATTTTTAATTTATCCATTCAACAAGCATTAGGCACATGCCAAGTGCCAGATACTGTCTTAGCCACTGGGGTCATAAGACAACTCACCTCTATTCTACCCCCCACCTAACTACAACTACAGTAAATAGTCCTTGCCCCCAGAGAGCTTACATTTTATTTAGAGAGAAGGAACAAGATAATAAGATAAATAAAAACGATACACAAAATAATGTGAGGGGGAGGGCAGATCAGGATATGCCTTGTAGAAAATGATTTTTTTCCTTGCAAAGTTGCTAATAATCTCATAATTGCCGAATCTGTTTTAATTGCCCTAATCACCTTTTCTCAAACCTGATCCTTCTTGACTTCTCTCCAACACTTGACACTGTTGACTTTTCTTGGAAACTCTCACCTCTAATTGCTGTCAACATTGCTCCCTGCTGGTTCTCCTCCTGTCTGACCTCTTATTTCTCAGTATCTTTTGCCCAGTCACCATTCATGTTACTCCTATTAACTATGGGTATTCCCCATAGCACTGCCCTTAGACCCCTTCTCTTTTCTCTTTATACTTTCATTTGGTGACCTCATTTCTCAAGATTTCAATTTTCAACTTTATGAAGATGATCCTTAAATCTAAATATGCAGCCCCATTCTCTCTCCTGAGCTATATATCCCGTGTCCCAATTAAACTGTTTATTACATATGTGCAACAGGATGTCCTGTACACATTTCAAAATTGTCACGTTCAAAACAGATCTGATTATCTCCACTTCAACCAAAAATAATCCTCTTTTGAAACTGAGGAAGAGAGGAAGGAGTAGATTCCAGGCATGGCAGATAACTTGTTTAAAGATTCAAAAAACCAGGGAAATTGAATACTATGTTCAGTGAAAGGCAATTAAACCAGTTTGGCTGAAAAGTAGTATATGTAATGGAGAGTAATGTGAAATAAGCTTCAAAACATGGGCTGGAACTAACTGCAGTGGGATCTAAATGACAACCAGAGTAATTTTCATTTTAACACAGGGGCAATTAGAAATCAACGGAGCATCTTCAGTAACATGGTCAAGCCTGTTTTGTTTTCTTTTTTTTTAAGCATATCAATTTGTCAGTGGATATTGTATTGGAAAGTGAAGAGGTCTGAGGCAGGCAGAACTATTAGGAGGATCTTGCTGTAGTCCATGCAAGAAGAGATGATAGCATTCATTAGGGTGATGGTTGTGTGACAGGAGAAAAGCAGAAATGTATGAGATGTTATAGGGAGAGAATGGATTTTATTGTTTTTTAGTCATGTTCTGATTCTTCATGACCCCATTTGGTGTTTTCTTGGCAAAGATACTAGAGTGATTTTTGCCATTTCCTTCTCCTTTGCCTTTCCTTTGCCATTTCCTTCTCCATTTTACAGATGAAGAATTGAGGTGAACAGGATTAAGTAACTTGCCCATGGTCACACAGCTACTAAGTGTCTGAGGACAGATTTGAACTTAGATCTTCTTGAATCAAGGCCCAGTGCTCTATTCACTGTACCAATTAGCTACCCAAGAATAGATTTGACGTGGCAATTGACTTGATTGCCTGGACTTGGTAAAAATCAAACTATAATAAGTATCATTACTAGGATGTGAGTTTATTCCAGTTTCTCACTTTAATCGTGTATACATCTTGGTATTTTAGTTTAAGGGTATTTCTTCTGTAATTCAAGTTCAGACATCTAAAGGTAACAGTCCTGTCTTTTCCTTGAAACACATAAACAGAGAGGCATAATATGTCCTTTGTATCATGTATGAACTAGTTCATTTTTATTAGTTGCTTTTGTTTGCTAACTACCAGTTAATATTTCTGGCTAATCTCTAGTTTTCAAAGAAATTATGACAAAAACACTGTGATTTGTTCTTTATTATATACAACTATTCTCTGATTTACAAGATGTTGAGAGCCAAAATATTTGATTCAACACTCAGATTATGCGGAGAGCCAAGGAGGTCTGATCCAGGACTCAGATACAATCTTGTCAGCTGTTCTAAAGGAAAGCCTTTCAGAGGTGGTTTTCAAAAGCTTGCTCCTGGTATGCAAGATGCACTACATTTAATATGCACTACATTTAAAAGGTTGTTATTTGAATTTTGAGATCAAAGGCTCTACCCCAAGACTTTAGTCACCTATAACAAACCCTTAATTCTGTGCTACTTCCAGCATATAACAGACTAAGATGATGATAAGAAAACTTGAGTCCTGTTCTTTTGTCTCATTTGCTCTATAAAAACCATGTCCTAAGAATCAGTAAATGGAGTTCATAGTTCTTCCTTGAAATACCCACATGGTGTGATCATTTCTTATTCACATCTAGGATCATGCTTAGTGCTGGACACTGAGCAACCCACAGCAGCAGGATATATAATACTTGGATGCATGGTTTCCACTGACAATTTCCTTTTCCTTATATCATATTCAAGGCTTTTTCTTCTTTTCTCAGTGTTTCTGATTGATCTGAAATTTATTGAGCTCATGTTACTGGAAATAGGCAACTTCTCCTGGTGGTTTGCAAAATAATTTTGAAGAGGGGGACCTGACAATTGTATTTCCATATGAACTAAATGTCAGGTACTTATATTGAATATTCTCTGGAATCACTTCCATGTGACTTGGAATATTTTTCCAGACATTTTTCTTCTATAATTTCTTGCAATATGGCATTTTTTTTTTTTTTTTTTTTGGTTCATTATTAACTGCCTTTTCATTTCTCTTCCTGGCCAATGATCCTCAGATTATCTAACAAAGCACTGTTTTTATTTTTAGTTGCTTTAAGTTATAAAGACTTTTTGTTCTATCAGTTTTGCTGGTTTATTTGTTGCTGTTCTTGTTCTCATATTTTTTGTCCTATACCCATTTTGTTTTCCATCTCTGCCTTTATTTTGCATAACGCCACTGTTTTATCAAGAGTTTCCACAATTTGTTTTACATCATTATTTTCCTGTTTGAATTCTTCTTTCAGGAGATTTTTTCATTGCCATTTTAATAGGTTAATTTGATTGACATTAAGTTTCTGAAATACTTTGTTCATTTTTCTGGTAGTTCTCTGCTCATTTAGCAAGTTTAGTTAATGTTGATAGGTTCACCTGGATATTTCTTGAGCATTTATTCATTTTCTTAGGGCCCAGTTTTTGGTTTGCTCTTTTGTGTTTGCTCTATCCCTTCTCTTTTCCATTGTTCTTTTACCTGATGGTGCATTTCTTGATTTTTTAAGGTGAAACAGGGGAGTAGTGACTAAGCAGTAAATTACCACTACATTCAGATTTCCTGACTATGGCTTCAGTGGTCAATTCACTATCTACATAGCACATGTGCTCAGCAATATGCTATATTTTCTAGATTTTTTCCCAGCATTTTTTCTTCCACTGTCTTTGTTATTTTAATGATCTAATAGGGTTGTAGCAAAAAATAAACTTGGTAAAATGAATAAACTAAAATTATGATATTCCAAATGGAAATAGTAGAAATACTAAAAAAGGATAAAGTGTCCTTTCATCGTGACATTTTAGTTTTGCACATCCCAAAAGTATTATTTTCCCTTTCGATATTATAAATATTCAAGAACTTTTGACATATGAAGTTGGAAAGGTGGGAATTCTAATAAAATTGATGTCCTTGAGTTGATGTGGACAGCTGTTATTAATGATGACATAAGACCATGCTAGTGAAAGCATTTCTGTGAAACCTTTTCAGAATGGAAAATCTGATTTTATTCTATAAAAAAAATTTTGTTTGTGGTCTACCAAAGCTAGAGTTATATACACTTTGAACATTATTTGTTTTTTAATAAAATTGTTCGAATACATGTTATGGGTCAGATAAAAGAAAAAAAGAAAAAAAGCAAGCGCTACTTATATTGAAGAAAGGTTATATGATTGTGGTCACACTGAATGACTTTGAAACATTAGACCAATTCTTAAATCATTTTGTTAGATCCATTCACCATACAGGTCCTATTTTCTCAGTGGCATTCAATGGTCACATCTCACTTCATCTAAATCATTCACACATACAGTGAGAAATATCTTCCAGCATATGTTCCATTTTTTATGTATCCCATTTCTTATAATACATAGTTCCTGGCCAAGACAGACTGATAGTTCAATCTAAATTAGTATTGCAAAATTGGCATGCTTGATTTTTCTGGCTTCCTCTCATCACTCTACTGTTCATATTGTCTACACAAGGAAACTACTGGTTTGCTCTGTTTCACGTAAAATGACTCCTATCAAACTATGACCTAGAAGTTAGTAGTCCCCATGTCAATAATAGTTGCTGTGATAGGGAAAGGAAGAAAAGTAAATGAAGAAATGATCATATTACAGGCATATCTACATATGTTTCTGCAAATTATGAACACTATAGAAAGCAGATGAAAACATGTATGGAGAAAGATATAGTGTTGTCTTAGTTTACAAGCATGAATATGGTCTTTTGGGGAATTATGGGAAATTTTCCAATGCAGTATATATTTATGAATTATGATCTAGTGGAGAGGAATATGGAAGAGAGTCCTGCATACAGTATGTAGCTAATAAATATTTGTTGAGTTCATCAGGACTCATTTTTACTTCTATTTTCTTCCCTTCCCCACCTTCCCCATAAGTGTAGAAGGCAACACCACTTTCCTAGTCCCTCATTCTTGCGACCTAAGACATCACCCTGTGTTCCTCACTATCCCATTCCCTCCATATCCAAGCTGTTGCCAAGGCCTAGAATTTCACATTTGTAATATCTCCCACATATGCCTCCTTCTCTCCTCTGCATTGCTGCCACTGTACTGCAGGCCCTCCTCACCTTATGCCTTGATTACTGCAATAGTGTGCTCATGGGTCTGCTTACCTTAAGTCTCTCCCCACTCAGATCCACCTTCATTCAGTCATGAAAGTGATTTTCCTAAAACATAAGTCTGATCACCTCACTTCTAAATATCAGTGGCTTCCTACTGTCTTCAGGAGCAAATACAAAACGCTGTTTGTTAATTAAAGCACTTCATAACCTAGTGCCCTCTTTTCTCCCTGATATGTACTATTGCATCCAGTGACGCTGGCCCCCTGGCTGTTTCAAGAACAAGGTCCTTCATCTCATGGAGCCAGGCATTCTCTCTGGCTATCACCCATTCCTAGAACATTCTCCCTTCTCCACTCCCACCAGTGACCTCCTTGACTTCCTTAAAATCCTAACTAAATCCCCATCTTCTAGCTTCCCTTTTTATTTTAATTCATTTATTTACTTTTAGTTTCCAGCATTCAGTTCCACAGTCCCTTGTGCTCCAGATTTTCTTTCCCTCTTCTCCTTCCCCTCCCCCTCATGGTGGCATGCAATCCCATATAGGCTCTGCCAATACTTTCACATTAAACATTAGTAAAGTTGTAAAGAAGGATTAAAATCAATTAAATTCCCATCTTCTAGAGGAAGTTTTCTTCAATCCATCTTAATTCCAATGCCTTTCCTCTATTAATTATTTCCAAATTCTTCTGTATATAGTAGCTTGCTTTGTGCATGTTTGTTTAAATATTGTCTCCTTTGTTAGATTGTAAGTTACTTGAGTTCAGAAACTGTTGCCTGTTTTTGTATCCTCGTCACTTGGCACAGTGTCTGACAGATACTAGGCCATTAAAATATTTAGTGAATTGAATTACTGAATAAATATTATGAATTATCAATATATGCTACAGGAATGGGAATTTGAATATCTTCCCTGTTCCTTAATAGACTTAGGGGGTAGTTTGAAGACCTCCCCTGCTGTGAAGATAAAAACTGCACAGGAAGCTTCCCTTCTGTTAAAGTAAAGTCTGCCCCCTAGAGGGCACAGGAAGCTTCCCTGCTGTGAAAGTAAACTCTGCCCCCTAGAGGGCACAGGAAGCTTTTGTGAAAGTAAAGTCTGCCCCCTAGAGGGCACAGGAAGCTTCCCTGCTGTGAAAGTAAACTCTG
>NW_027185664.1:11840392-11871259 GCF_028583685.1 Petaurus breviceps papuanus
CCCCCTAGAGGGCACAGGAAGCTTCCCTGCTGTGAAAGTAAACTCTGTCCCCCTAGTCCACAATGGAAGCTGGATGAGAGCTAGTTTGACAGTTGCAGACAGTTGAGGACAGAAGCAATGAGACAGGGAGTTTGGTGAGTAAATATTGATTGTGTATTGGTTTGTGGGACGGCTAAAGGATGGCATGGCTTTCAGTGTTATTATGGCCTCTTAATGTCTTTGGTACTTTGGCTTACTGGTTTGGGGATTTGGTTTTCTGGTGTTAAAATAAATCCTTCAACTTTATTCTCTATCTGGAGAGTTTGGCATATTTTGCCTTTGAACACCATGTGATACTTAGAGTCATGGTCTCTATAGCGCTTATTGCATTGGCGCTACAGCTTTGGGAATAGGGGACTCAGTGATTACTCAATGAGACTACTTGCCTGAAATCTCCTTTGATTTCTATTCAGAAAAATTCAGTACTTGAGATGACCAAGCATTCAGTTATATGTGTATTTCTCCCATTTTTAATAAATTTCATACACATGAATGTTTCTTCCAAAGGTTAACCAACTCACTTTGCAAGTTGGCATAAACTTTCAAGAGAAAGCAATCTGAGTCTTCTGGTTCAAGCTTTTCCATTAACTTGCTGTGTAACCTCAGGCAGGTTATTTAACCTCTCTGGGTTTTAATTTTCTCATCTATCAAGCAGTGAGAATAGTGATCGGCCTATCTGATTCACATGGCTGTTGTGCGGTCCTAATGAGCACACCATGTGGAAATGAAGAATTACTTTCATTTTTCTTCCCTTTCATTCCTTTTCCCCCCAGTACAGTTATTTCCATACCTATAAAGTGATGTGAAAAACTAAAACCAGTTTCCAAGATACTTAAGACCCTGAATCTCTTTGGAGCCAAATACCTGGAAATTTTAGACAAAAATATTCTTTAGGTAAGAACTATTTGATATTTGTTTCACTTCTCCAGTTCTAGATTCAACCAGAAATTTCAGTCGCTAGAAACACACACACACACACGTGCTTAGAGTATTTTGGATCCTGTGAGGTACAGGGAGTAAACCTGTGATTTCGGTGGTAAAGGGACATCCCAGATGAGAAAATCCCTTTACTGATGCAGGTTAGTAGTTGACTGGCAAAATAGATAGAGCATTAAACTTAGAGTCAAAAAGACTTGTGCTCATGTCCTACTTCAGACACTTAATGACTGTGACAATAGGGCCACATCAATGAACCTCTCATAGTTTCAGATTTCTCATCTGTAAATTTGGGAATAATAATAACTATTTCACAGGATTGCTATGAGGATAAAATAAATTAACATATGTCAGGAGCTTTGCAAACCTTAACATACTTATTTAAATGCTAGCTATTATTATAGTCTTAGTTCCCTATATCCCCTAGAGGTTAAGTGACTTGTACAAGGTCATAAAGCCAGTATGTCTCAAAAGCAATACTTGGCCCAGACTTCTTGGATCTGAAATATCCACTTTGCCATGCGGTCTCTCTTAGAATCTAAAAACAAAACAAATCAAAGTAACAACAACAAACAAAATGCTTGTGTGTGTAATTTGACTACCATTACCCCATTTTAAAACTCTTGATGATCCGCAGTATTTGCTCCTTTCAGCATAACACATATTTGATTTTTTTCAAAAACATAACAAGTCCTATATAAATGCTTCCCTGATTCCATCCCTATTATTTGGTACCATTTGCATTATATAAGGGAAGGAGGGAAGCAGAAAGGAGGATCCTGCTTTTGTTTTCTTTGATTTATGTAGTCTGTAACAGGATTGCAGAGTTGAGCTAGAAAAAATTATATGCAAAGAATTACATGTGATATATTTAATTCATTGCATATTGTTCCTCTATGTCTTATAATCTAATTGCAACTGTTTCAACCCTTTTTGCCATAACCTCAAACACCTTGATTACCTAAACAAAATCTATCTAAGGCTGTCTTACCAGGAACCAAAACAACATTCCAAATGATCCAATACCCAGGATGAAGAAAGGGAGGGCTGCTGTGTATGTGACATCTGCTTTCTTCACCTAGTGGGTTCAGAACATTCTTTTTCATTCAATAATTCACTGTGGACAGGCTAGTTGACAGCTCTGTTTCATCTCTGGGTCCTTTAGACTAGCAATGTGATTGCTGGCATGTATTCACATTTTGACAAAATTCCATTATAATAAACCAATTTGGCTGTTCCCTGTAGTTCACGATAAAGGGATTTTACTGGTAATACATTTCAGAATTCATCAATATCAATGGGCTTTCTTCTCTCTAGTGTCTAAGTCACTCCCTGAAAGTAAGTTAAACATTTAGGGAAGAAAATTAACTCTTTCAGACTACCCAGGACTGTCTTGAGGTGGATATCTGTATTTAAGAAAACTTCCAAGCCAAATATAGCATTCTGGGATAATAAGTATATCAAAGAAGGCCCCAAACCCAGATATATACAAAGCATGAATAGCATTGTTCAACAATAAGGCATAAGAAAGGTAAATCACTAATTGAAGACCTGTAAGTTGATTCAACTATTCTGGAAGACATTTGCATTTATGTAAGAAAAAATGCTAACTTCTCACACTATTTGAACATGAATATCATCATACAGAGGCTGTGTACCTGGGAGGTTATTAAAAGCAAGATATCACCCACATATACAAATAAAAGCCATAGCAAAATTGTTTGTGATAAAAAAAAAACTCTTTAGGAAAATATATTGCTAAAAGTTCAAGAATCATGGGATAAAATATTGCATACGAATACAATTATTTATTGGACTATCAAGAATGAGGCATATGAAGAATTTGGAGGAACATGGGAAGACACATATTACTTAGTGTGCCGAAAATACAAAAACAATATACACAACAACTACAACATGCACAAATTTGAATCTAAGAGGCATTAAAATTCAAATCTGACACAGTAGAAAATTCTGGGGTCATACTATGTAATCTCTTTTTGGGTATGATGAAGTGGAACAAGCAATAGCTAGGTTCAGATACCAACTCTAACACTTCTTATGTGACCTCAGGAAGTCTCTTAACCACTGTGGGACTCCATTTCCTTATTTGTAAAATGAAGTTGCAGGCTTAGAAGACTCCAAGATGCTTTTCTACCTTAGATCTGTGATCCTAAAGCACATGCGTAGCAGCAACCACACTGGAATACCCAGGATGGCTGCTAGCACAGGTTCTTAGATCTGCTTTACTAGGAAAGATAACTCTTCAAGGGGTCAACTATATATATATTTAATTTAAAAAAATTTACTTAATTTTTAAAAAATTTTATTTATTTATTTTTAGTTTCTAACATTTATTTCCACAAGATTCTGAGTGACAAATTTTCTGCCTGTCTTTCCCTACCCACACCCCAAGATATGGAGCCTACTGAATACCCCTTCCCCCAATTTTCTCTCTCTTATATCCTCCCCCAATATAGGTATTGGAGGCGGTTCGAGTGTGAGCTCATGCAAGTTCCTGCTTTTACTCTGCCATCTTGGCTCCGCCCTCCATCAACAATATTTTTAAATCACATTCACTATTTCAGGGGAAAAGTCAGCATCCTGAACTTTAGAAAAAAATACAAGCAGAGAAAAAAGATCACCAGACAGGGTTCTAACTGCCTGAATCAACTATACACTTTACATTCCTCCCTTGATTGAAAGAGCCTTTACATCTGAGCCTTTACATTTACTCTAAACATATGACTACTAAGAATCTTGGCCAGGAAATCACAGATGCTTTTCATAAGTGAGTCCCCAAAGCAAAATACCAACTCAGAGTGCATATACACTTCTCAGAGAGAAAAGACATAACAACTCATGACTCAGTGCATAATTAGAAATTAGCAAAAGGTGTGAAAGTCTTCCTATAAGCAAGCTTCCCCTAAGGAATCCTCCCTCAATGGGCTCCATGTGAGCCATATAAATGGGTGGGGAAGATCTTATATCTCATTACCATTACATTTGACCCCAAGATCTTACATTCTTACATGTCCATTATATAGGAAAGCTTTCACACCTTTTACTAATTTGTAGTTAGGCACTGAGTTGTGATGTCTTCTGACTCTGAGAAGAGTATATATATACTCTGAGTTGGTATTTTGCTTTGGGGGCTTACTTATGAGGATATTGTGATTTCCTGGCCAAGATTCTTAGTGGTCATATGTTTAGAGCTCCCCAATTGCTCATATGTAAAGGCTCTCTCAATCCAGGGATGTGTGTAACGTGTATTTCAACATTGCTTTGATTCAGGCAGTCAGAACCCTGTCTGTTGGTCTTTATTTCTTTGCTTGTATTTTCCCTGTATTTTCTCTGAAGTTCAGGATGATGAATTTTCCCCTCAACTAGTCAATGTAATTAAAAAGACTGTTGATCCCTTAAACAGCTATCATTCCTAGAAAAGTAGATCTAAGAATCTGTGTTAGCAGCCACCTGGGTATGCCAGTGTTGTTGCTGCTACATCATGCTCTTTCCTTTTAATTAATTGTCAAACTGCAAAAGTGTACTGTAAGGATACAATCACAATCAAAACATTAGCTGCTATTATTGGCTAATTTAAAAAAAAACATATCTTGTAGGGGATATCATTTAGATATTTGTCAGGAAGTAGCTCTTTTGTCAAAACAAAACACATTGATAATTTTAAAAGAGAAGAGAATGTTTAAGATGTCATCATATTAACTTATAACCTCCTATATTACTATCTTCTATTTTTCACATTATAGATTCCTTTTATAGATTTTTTTCCCACTAGAACATGAAAATCAAGTATCATTTGACCAGTTAAATAGAATTAAAGGAATTTAACTACAGTAAAGAATAAGGAAAAAAAAGAAAAATCCTGAGTTCACCAGAAAGTTAAGTATCCTGAGGCTAAGACTGAAGGTTCCACCGCATGCATACCCTTTTGCATTCTGGATAAAATTTATTTCCCAGGATTTCTCATTAAGTATTTCTTATATCCCAGAGGTGTCATTTTTGTTTAAACTATCATTTTATACCAAGTTCAGCTTTAAAAATTATTTAATGATGGCATTAGAGTATTGAAGATCAGGCAATGTTTAATGAAACAGAATAATAATAATAGTAGTAGTATATTTTTACACCAGTCTAAACTACAAAAGGACTGAATCTTTTTTTTTAATTTGGGTCAAAAATGAATCATGTAGAAGAAGTAGAAAATACAATGTAAAAACACAAACTCAAAACTGTTATGAAAATGGCATCTTCTCAACAAAAATAAAAAGCCACAAAGCCAAAATGAGAAATTAAAAAGTTCAAGGGAATGAAATAATAAGACTGTATATAACTGGTTCGTGCATCTACAAAGTCCCTCTCAGATTTCCATGGACTCTCTCATGGATTGGATTAATCTGAATGAGGCATATTTTAAATAATTGGATGATTTTTTAAAATCTAAAAGAGGTAATTTCACCCTTGGATTAAGTGCAGAAAACACAAATGTGAAGTAACCCCATACCATAGATAGTCTGTATGAGGGGCCACTAATTAGACCTTGCTAAGTCCATGACTGGAGTGGGATAAGGCTGTTGGAAATGGGGATTTAACCTTCCTAGGGAAAACTTGTCCTCAATTTTAACCAGTCTCGTTATACTCTGAGATCATAAGCACTAGCTGTATTGGATCCTTAATTCAAGTAAGTAAATACTTAGTGACTTCTAATTGCAACAAATGTGCCATTCTAGTTACTGAGGATACAAAGACCAAAATAAACAACCACAATGAAAAAACAGAACCTGGCCTCTCTCAGACAGCTCACATTCTACTCAGATTTTATAGCATATATGCAAATGAATAAATGAAAATTAATCTGAGAGAGCAGTAATATCTAGGGGATGGGGCAGATAAAACCACTAATATTGGTACTAGAACTAGTATTAATTACTAATACTAGCACTGTTATATATATATATAATAAAAAGAATTAAAAATATAATAAATATTTATAGAGTTAACAAAGCACTTTTGGCATATGATTTTATTTGATCCTCATAACAACCCTATGAGGTTAGACTTTAGGGACTGCAAGAAGTCATGGAGAGAAGAGTTGGGAGTTGACATCAGAAAATAGTATCTCAGGTAGGTGGCAAAGTGGTAAGAACTGAGCTTGGAGTCAGGAAGATCTGAGTTCAAATCCTGCCTCCAACACTTACTATCTGTGTGACTGTGGATAATTTTACTGGACCTTTCTTAGCCTCAGTTTTTCTATCTATAAAATAGGAATAATAGCTCCTATTATAACTGATTGTCATATGAAGATTAAATGAAATAATATATCTGTAATTATTTTGAAAACCTTGAAGTGCTACCTAACAGTTAGTAACTGTTATCATCTTCTTCATCGTCATTGGATTTGTGAAAGGAATACCAGGGTCATTCAGAACAAATGACTGAAGGCTTTAAACTCCAAGTTTGGTGTTTATGAATTTCTACTGATTAATTCTAGCTAGCATGATGGGCAGAAAATCCTTACCTACATACCATATTCACAACTTCTATCTTTGGTAAAATACATCCTCTCATAATGCCAGTAATAGGTGGGCATTTCATGGAGGAGCTGAAATGAATGTGGGCCAGATGAGCCAGTGGAAACTGAGACAATTTTATTCATCTGAGGGCCCAGTATATATAGTGAAAAACTGCACAGCCACCATGAGCCACTTTTTGGGGTACTTCCCGGTGCCCGAGTTCTCATCGGCCTCATGTGTGACTGCCTTGTTCTCTATTTTGGTTATTGTGGTACAAGGTTGGGCAGGATGTTCTGCTGTCCTCCCTTGAGCAGGATGGAATTATTTCAATGTCTAGTTAGTACTGAGATGTCCAACAGACCTTGAACATCATCTGGCCAAGATCCCATAACAGGGCAGAGCCTTGCACCCTAGATTATCAGGAAAATTCTGTCACTTAGCCACACTGGGCCACACAGAACTACCGAATCCTGGATCAGATGTTTTTGGTCCCCTACACTCTAACTGATTCAAATGATCACAGAACTTTAAATTTAGTGAAGCTTTTTCTGCCATGACAATTCTGTGAGTGTAATGACAATCAATGTTACTCTCCCTTTTTTATAGATGTGGAAATTA
This sequence comes from Petaurus breviceps papuanus, assembly GCF_028583685.1. NCBI lineage: Eukaryota > Metazoa > Chordata > Mammalia > Diprotodontia > Petauridae > Petaurus > Petaurus breviceps. The sequence continues at coordinate 11,847,517 of NW_027185664.1, forward strand.
AGGCTGAGAGATAGACTTGTCCAAGGTTGGGATTCAAAACAAGGTTCCTTTACCTTTGGTGTACACAACCTTTTCCTCTATTTCACTGCCTGTGTGAACCTTCAATGTGACTTGGGTCTGTGAATGGGAATAGAGATGTGGCAATGATAATTTAGGTATACAAGATAGTGAGAGGAATGGTCCACTGGTGACTAAAACTCAACAATTCCAAAAGAGAAAACTTCCATTATCTTCTCCTCTAATGCCACCTCTCTTGTAAATTTCCCTTTCTCTGTTGCAAGTGCCATTGTCCTTCCAATTACCAGGGGTTACAACTTTGTATTTATTCTTCATCCTTCCTATATCTCATCTCCATAACCAGTTGATTGCTAGGTCTTATCACTGAGCCCTCACTTACCCAGGGTATGCTTCAGCAACAATAGCAACAACAAACATATTTTAAAAGCAATCAGTGTAGAAGTATTTGCTGCCAGGAATACTAGTACACAGCTGTAGTCCCTATTGCTAGGGATACCGAGTCTAGTAGATCACTTGGGTTTGGGATTCTGGGCTGCAGCAGGTCTAAAGTCAATTGTGTGTCTGCACTGTTTGGCAATGATATGGTGAGTTTCTTGGAATAGAGAGAGTACCAACAGGCTGCCTATGGAGGAGGGGGAAAGATCTCAAGCCAGAAAATGGAGCAGATTAAACTTCTCTACTTATCAAGATTGGGATTAGGCACTTGGGGATGGGGATGGGGATTAGCTGCTGAATTTCCAGCCTGGGAGAGACCCAGACTCAAAAGAAATTTTTGATTGACTAACTACAAGAATGATGTGAATGTTTAACAAATCTGATTGTGATTAGAAACTAGCTCATCCACCAAAGTTAATGTTCACAAGAATTCTCAAAGAAAACCCATTCCTTCATGTCATGGTTTGCCTTTAAGAACATTTAGAAAAATCTGTTGATAAGCCAATAAACAGAAGTGTTTTCATTGAACAAGGCCATATAATGAAACAAATGATAATCTGAGTTCTTTTAATGACTTATTTTAACAAGGACATGTCTGCACATGACCTGTCAAATTAGGTTCATGGTAATTAATCTTGGAAATAGGCAGGCTTTCAATCTCAGAGCAGCAGTCTCAAAGGCAAGATTTACCATGTAATTACATGGGACATTACAATGTATTTATGAGGTCATTTGTTACAATGTACTGTAATTACAGAGGGCTTACATCGCTATTTATGCCTCATAAAATGAAGTGAGACTAAATATTTTAATTGTGTTGGTGAAATAAGGGAAAATATTTGAGCTCCAAATGTCAGGAAAGATTACAGGCCTGATTCACATAACTCATGTGAACAGTTGACTGCTGCCTGGCCTGTGAAGGCCAGGTTTCCTGATTAGTTAGCATGAATATGACTGTACAGTCAATAGTCATCTTTATCATGGTATTTTTAAAATTTCATTTTTAAATTGATGATACCTACAAATTGCAGAAAGTGCACATTTTCTGATGATATCTTGACTAATATTCTCTACAAATGATGAATTAATATACAGTCCCTTCCTCCCCCAGTCACATTGCTCATATATAATATAGGAAGATGAGACATTAGTGTGATTTAGGTTTTGCACTTCACACATAGGCCATTGTTTTCTAATGGTTTAGGCTGATATTAATCATTTGAATTAAGAGCAATGGAATATAGGACTCAGCTTGGCGTTTTTGTTCCACCTCTAGAGTTACCTAGAGTAACACACATAGAGTTTTCACACATAGTGCTATTGTCATACAGAACAGCATTATAGAAGGAAGAAAATTCACTTTTTTTTCCTTTGTTTTATAACTTTGATTCTATGTCTGAGTTCAACAAAACTACCACAAACCTATCAACTTAAGACTTAGAATTCATTGCTCACTTTCCAAGAAGGAAGCACTTTTGTTTTAAAATATCAAAGTTACTCTTCTTCCAAAGGTATTTTTCTCCCCCTCCACTATGCACAGTAAGAAATCCTTGCTGGGTCAGAGAAGAGAATTCTACTAGAATGAGAGTAGGGTTTTCCCATTAAGGTTTTCTTGCTGGCTTAATTTGAAAAGTCATAGCATATATAAACTGGAGAGCTTTAGAATCCTTTGCAAAAGGTGAAAAAAAGTTTCTGTTTTATGTTGTTGATGATTGATTTTCTTAGAAACAGAACCCCGAACGAAACTCAGCATTATCCATTTATTCATCCCTTTTGAGGTCCTTTCCAGATCCAGGATCTAGCATCTGATAATACTATTAATTATGGGGTTATATTAGTCCCAAAGTCTCCTTTAAAAAAATCTGAGACCTGGTATTTGCGTTCAGACTTTATGCCCTGGCATTATGAAATTAGTCATGATACGGCAAATGAAATTTCAATGTTAAGTTGATCTGTCCTTATTTATTCTTGTTGAAAAACTGCCAAGTGATTGTAAGTTTAGGCTGTATATGATACAGTGATTTGAAGGTATACAATTTATATTTAGACATTGGCAATACAGATGTGATATTTCTTTTTAAGTTTGAGCCTGTCTCTTGAATCTCAAGAATCAATTTTAAGGAAACCTTTATATATATATATTTTCATGATGATAGTCAAACCATAGAGCTCATATAAATACGGCAACTAATTAACTCCTGTAAAGACTGATCAGCAAATTGACATTGATCCTAACTGCAGCCTCCTGGCTGAAGAGGAATCCTATCATTGTTTAATGACTGTCACATTTCTATGTAATGGTCCCAGAATTTGCCAAATCCAGGCATACAGGGTCCACAAAACCGTCTATAGAAAACTCCCTGTTAACATGCAAATAAACCAATTAAAATTCACATACCCATTCAACAGCTGTCAGGCCAGTTATGATCTACTGTATTGATTTCATTTATTTAAGCAGGAAGGGCATGCCCATTTGCTTCTGAGGTTCAGAGAAGAAATTGTGAGGAAGAACTAGGAAAATATCTTAAATAAACTCACTTCATCCTTAAAAATATAGAAAGGACATTTATTGTTTGCGAGTCATGGGTAACTGTCAATACTTCAATCAAGATTTCAATGAGATATGCAATCATTATGCATCTAATTGATTAACAATTAGCAACACCTGTAGTTGGCTATAATTTTAATTACTGATTACACTGAGGCTGATTACTTAAAATCATATCTGCATGAGAGCCGAAGGAATATAAAGCCAAGTATCACAATTCCAAAATAATTAGCCTATTAAGATTCAGATTGAAACCAGTTCTCTAAAATATTTTTTAAGATTTCCATTTTAAAAAATGTCAATGAATTTTTCTTAAATTATGCAACAGTCAGAGGGGGAAACTGTCCAATAATCACTGAAATGTAACTAATCTGTGGTTTTACTAGGAGATGTGGAAGTAATTCGGAAAATACCATTGTCCATTTTAACAATGGACATTATTAAAAAATACTCATACAATAGGCCTCTTATTTCTAATCTGCTTCATTAAATATTCATGTTTTAGAAATGAAAAAGGTTTGTTGATTCTTTTATCATGAATATGACAGTACAGTCAATAGTCATCCTCAAAAGGGATCTTGAGGGTTTTTTTTTTAATTTCTTTTTAAAGCATATTGGAATTCTGAGTAGCTGTTGGAAAATCAAGTCTCCTTGGATAAGGTTAGGTCATTTTTATGCTAACTAGACCTTATAACAAAGTCATTCACTTTAGTGAATTTGGTGATCCTAGACAGCAAATAAAGTATTCTACAGTTGTAATTTTCTATTCTGACATATTTTTCACAAATTAGTATAACTGCACTACTTTTACAGGGTCATTAGCTCCTCTAACTTTTGGAATATGACAACACAGCAAACTGCTGTGGCCTGGATTGTACACCTGTAAAACCATTATTTCCAACCTACAATTAAGATGCATTGTTTATAGAGGGCTGGCCTTGGAGTCACTAAAACCTAAGTTGGGGTTCTGCCTCTGATAGATATTGGCTGTGTGGTCCTAGGAAAATTATTTAATGTTTCAGTGCCCCAAGCAACAGATTATCACTTGTGGAGAAGCTGACCATATTTATAGGTAGAAATTCCTCACTGTAACCCCTTACTTAAAAAAATGCAAATATTAGAGAGAACAGAGGTATAATTTTATTCAATAGATATAGTCCTAGAAAGTTTAATATAAATCCATTTTGAACTGCTTTAGAGTAGTAAACCTTAGTATATATCTTCTTGTAAATAGCATTGCGTCAATCCATATTAAAATACATACACACATATATCTACATATATGTGTGTATGTGTATATACACACATATATATGCACCACAAGCACATATATATTTACGTATATGCAAATATGCTTGTTGATTGATTTCAATAAGCAGTTCCAGTTCAATGAGCTTTCATTACATTTCACTGAATGTTGCTCTAGGTGTTAGAGTAGTTACTGCATTTACATAAGACCCTCCCTCCATTCATATAATTGCAATATAGGGTAAGGCCCATACACAAATAAATTTTTTCTTACTTCTGTATAGTCACTGTTCAGACATATATATATGTATGTATGTATGTATATATGTACATATACATACACACATATATACATACACACATATCTATCTCTCTCAATACTGTCTCATTTGATCTTCACAAGATCCTTTCAGATAAGTGCCTCAGTGATGAGCTTAATTTGTGGAATATTTGTTCCTAAGAAGTTATTTTCTAACTGTAAGTTAAAATCACATACCTTATAAAGAAAAAGGATTGGTTGAACAAGGTTTTCTCTTCTCCCAGATCATCCCAGCCTTTCTGCTTTACCCATCCCCACCTACTCTGATGTCCCCCACACCACACACACATACAACTTGCTCTGACAAAACTACCTCCAAGTTCTTGTGGGAGACTGACTTATGGTCCAAGGCCCAAGAATCTTCTTCTTCTCCCTTATCAGTATAGTCACTAAATTCTAGAGCTCATGCACACGTTAATTCATTTGTTACTGAAAATTTTGACTTTAATAGAATAAGTGGCAGTCTGTCCAAGCAGAGGGAATAACCTTATTGTGAACTCCCAACACCAATAAAATCATTTATCTAGACAATGTTCCACCTTACCCTTCTTTAAATTAAATTTCAAGGTATATAACACGATATACAAGGTATTATATAAGTGTACTCTTTATGTATACACATGTATATGAACACATACATGTACACAAATAAACTTTTACATATATACATTCTTCACTATGTATACGGACATGCTCATGTACACAAATAAACTCATTTACCTATATACATATTCATAGGCATATATACAAACTGTCATTCTTATGATAGCACATATAATGAATTTCTCTTCACCCCCCCATTTCTATGACTGAAAAAATTGGATGTAATTTAGGCTTTAAACTTGAATGAACTACAGTGAGTCTTCACCAACACTCTTCTCCCTATTTGCTTTGTTAAATGTTTTCCAAATTAGGCTGAAATACCATGGGGAAAATGTGCATATCAAGGCATATATATAATGACATATATACATATATGTCTATGTATACAAATGCACACACATATATGCATATGTTCATATTACATGTATTTATGCATATGTGTATATCCAAGGGTCAGTTTTAAGTTATAAGATTTCTAGAATATATGTCAGGTTAGGCATTGTTATATCCCTATATCACTAATCACTAACCTAGAGTGAAATCTGGTACCATGTAAAAATTGAAAAGACACTTCTATTTTCCTTGGAGTTTCAAAATGTCAAACTCTGCTCACTATTTTTTGCAATTTTATTTTTATCAAATCTGTTTATCTACTTTTAGTTAACAACATTTAGTTCCACAATCCCTTGAGTTCCAAATTTTCTCCCCTTCCCTCTAACACCCCCATTCCCCTCCATCATGGCAGCAAGCAATCCAATATAGGCTCTACAAATACCTTTGCATTAAGCATAAGTCAGATTGTAAAGAAGAATTATAACCAATGAAGTGAAGAAAGAGAAAGAAGGAATGGAACAAAACTTAACATAAAAGAGGCAGCAAGTAGTCTGTTTCAATCTGCATTCAGACCCTGTAGTTCTTTTCTCTGGATATGGATATCCTCTCCATCATGAGTCTTTTGGAGTTGTCCTATAAGCTTGCATGGCTGAGAGGAGCCCAGTCCATCAAAATTAGTAGTCATAGGTATGATGTGTTTGTAATTTTGTACAAAGTTCTCCTGGTTCTGCTCTCCTCACTCAGCATCAGTTTATATAAATCTCTCCAAATTATTATGAAGTCTGCCTGCTCCTCATTTCTTATAGCACAATAGTATTTCATTACATTCATATAACACAACTTGTTTAGTCATTCCCCCACTGATGGTCATCCCCTTGACTTCCAGTTCTTTTCCACCACAAAAAGAGTTGCTATAAATACTTTTGTGCAAATTGGTCTTCCTCCCATTTGTATGATCTCTTTTGGATACAGCACTAGATCTACTATTTTTAAAATGTATGTGCAGTGAAAATAAATTAATAGCTAAACAGATGAATGAGTGAGCAAACAAAAAAGAACAATCACATTCAGTCACATCTAAGTGGGGGGAAGGGATTCTTGGTTTTGCTAACTCAGTTGCTCAGTGCATTTTCAATGCACTCTATAGTTCTGAGGTTTAGTTATTAATCTATAAAATTATGGGGGGGGGGTAACTAGCTGGTCCCTCAAGGATCTTTGAGCTATTACATGCTAAGGATTTTAAGATTCTCTATTCATTTTTTTCTGCATCCTTACTCTGAACAGATCTTATTCACAAATTCTAGTTGAACTTTATTCATTATTTTACTCTAAGCTTTTTTAATCCTATAAAATATTAGAATGTTAAATCAAAAGTATCTACTCAAGTTATATTTTGTCTTCAAGGCAGTGGTAAAGATCGTATATCTCAAATATATAGTTTAGTGTCGTTTACCTTTTTTGTTTCTCCTTTAACTCATTAATGGGTCATTTAATTAACATGTGACATAAGTGGAGAAACCACGAGACCAAGAGTCACTAGGTCCTGTAAACACTTATACTGATTTTATTTTTATTTCTTAGGATTAATTATTGAAGTAATTCTATAAAGGACTTTAAATTTTCCTCTAAGTGGCATGAGTTTAATTGATTTTTTGTTTGTTCATTCATCTGCATATTAATCTATTTTTGTTGCAAATACATTTTCAAAAATAGAGAGTAGAATTTGAAACTTAGCATATACATGTGCAATAATATGTCCATCTACATAGGACAGCTAGTTGGCTCGGTGTGTAGAGTTCCAGGCCTGATGTCAAGAAGACCTGAGTTCAAATCTGGCTTCAGACACTTACTAGATGTGCGACCCTGGGCAAGTGACTTAGCCACTTTTGCCTTGATTTCCTCATCTGGAAAATGATCTGGAGAAGGAAATGTCAAACCAATCCAATATCTCTGCCAAGAAACCCCTAAATGGGATCAGTCATTGAAATGACTGAATTAAAAAAAAAAACTATATAGGCATATAAGCATATGCATATGCACATGCATATACATTTACAAATGCTACTTTTCAGAGAGTTGATAGTTGGCAGATTACATATGAAAATGCAAATTCAAAAAGTTTGCAAATTCTAGCAGACTTCCAAAACTTTTGAGTCTCACCAAAGGTTTGAAAATGTTGATAATGTTGGAGTCAGCTTTACAATTGAGAGCCAATTCCATTGAATTCAATTAAAAAATATTTATTAACCAACTATTAAGTGCTAGAAATGAGGATAGGACCAAGGGAGAAAAAGGGAAGGAAAGAAATAGTGTTCACTCTTGAGCAATTTACCTTCTCTTGAAGCTACACATTTATGGGTTAGAATTTGGCCACAAAGAAGGAATTTTAGATGACAAACACAGTGATAGACATTCCAGTACTTTTTAAAGTCATCCTTTTGGGTTTTTGTTTTGTTACATAGATTTGATTTTCTTTAAAAATCAGAGAGACAGTAATATGTTAAATCTGGAGTAAACCCATCAAGCAACACTTACCAAACAACACTTATGGTGCTTGTAAAGCCACCAAAAACAGTTTTGGAAAAAGTCAGAAGTCTGAAAGTCTTTTGCAAACAACATATGCCTTAGAATTATTTTTTTAGGATAACATATTCTTTGAAATCACAAGTAATTGTCACAGTATCACAGAGCAAATTCTTTAAAACTTGGTGTTTGAGCCCTAGTTAAGTGGAGTTTCCAACTGCTATGCTTGTCAGAAGTCCTTAGAGATTTTTTTTAATTACTTGATTTCTAAAAAAGAAAAGGTTAAGAACTCCTGCACTAAACAATCCATTTGTGTTCTGAAAGGATTTCAAACAATTATGCATTTTTAATAGACATTTTAGCTCTTTCAAAGAAATGTACAAAAGGAGAGAGGATTTGAGGCAGGATAGAACTAATTGTTGGTATTATTAGTGATATTTGGGTCAACACTCATAGGTAGTAATATTCTCATCATTTAAAGGAAGAGTATACAATTTAATAAGATTTCTTTACTAATTTAAAATAATAGCATGTATTCTATGAAGTTGCAATTAATGTTAATTGGTAAAACAATGCTATGGGTGAATTACATGATATAAGGAGTTGACTTTTCTTTTTCCTAGAATTTACACAAGTTATCCACTAAACTTTTGTACCACGACAGAAAAATTAGAAGTTATAGAATCTCAGAAGTAGAAGTGACTTCAGAGACTTTCAAATCTCATTTTAAGAAGAATCCAATCTACAGTGTCTTAAGCTACTTATACTTATAACTGACATTTATAAAATGCTTTAAATTTTGCTAAATGTTTTATATACATCATCTCCCTTAAACCACACAATAACCCCATAAGGCAGATACTATGAATATTATTTTACCCATTTTTATATTTGGAGAGACAATATATTGTAATGCATAGAGAACCACCCTCACGATCAAGAAAAGCCAGATTCAGGTCTGTTCTTGAACACATCCTGGCTGTGAGACACAGGGCAAATCACTCAATCTTACAGAATTCTGGGAAACTCTAAGACATTAACTTAAAGAGAAGGTGCCAGTTTCCATTATAAGAATGATTTGCTTCATCCTGGAGTTCCCTATATCAATTAAGTCATGGTTCTATTCTCTATGATCTTTATGATATGAAATGTTATTGAATTAAATTTTTATAAACAAAAGATTTATTACCTAGTAGCCAATCATCAAGTGATGAGACCCTGTGAACTTAGCTTGCCTGATCCTAGAATGGAAAGAAATCAGTCCACTCCTGACACCACATTAGATGCCTTTCAATCTTGAAAGCAGTTATTAGCATGCAGAGTTTATGCTCTACTGGCATAGCCTTCCAAAACCCAAGGTCCACACCACACCATGATAAAGAATCAGAACAACACTGCTGGAGAGGCCTCAGTTTTATGAAGAAAACATTTTAGTCTTATTTCTTTGTTCTAATTAAGTTTATTGTCACAAAATGTCACAACATCTACACAGCCTGTAGAAAATGAAGGTCATCATTGAGGTATACCATCAATCATGTACCAAATATCTGTATAATCAAGTGAATTTTTTTCAGTATTCATCCTCCTGTTTGACATCATCTTTATATATTTCCTAGGTAGTTACACCTCTGAAAAATGAATTAGACTCATGTTATTGTAAAAAAAAAACCCACTATGGGACATTGTGAAGGGCTTTCCATTCCTCTCTGGGAAGACCAGAAGAAAACCACATTCAACCTGTTACATCTTCCATTATTTATGCTATGTATAAACCATCTAACTTTGAAACAAGCCCACCATTTCCAATTACTACTTAAAAAAAAAGAAATAGTGTACCAAGATTCTGGGATATGCCATTCTCTTTTTCTCTAGGTGCCAGCACAGTAACTTTTCAGCAGTAGTAAATTGCTAGCACATGAACTATCATCAAAGCTGGTGGCTTTATAAATGTGTGGAGCCAAGCACCTGAAGTCCCACTGGCTATAAATAAGTCAGCATAGCTGCTGATATGCTCTGTTGAACTGAGGCACTGTTGAGCTGAGGTTTTGTGTGGAGTGAGTTCTTCATTTCTTCAAATGATCAAAGGATCACTTGGGCACAGTCCACTGGAAGAGGGAAGATTTTACTGTAAGACTATTCTCTCCTTTCCCCAGAACCAAAGTGTTCTCTAACTGTATCATCAAGACTGTGGAAGAGGAAGGGGAACACTATTCCTTAACATCTCGGTCAGATATTGAATGAGACAAACCAATTCCACAGGATTTTCTAATTTTGTCAAAATTATATCTGCTATCAAGTCAATTATCAGAATATTCAGGCAGTAGTAAAACTGACAATGCCGATGAATACTAAGGTCGTGTTCTCATTTACCAAGCAAATGCAGTGAGTGTACAGAATAACAAGCACACAGAATCACCCAGGATTCAACCCAAAGACAAACTGACTGAAATGCAGCTAGATTGTTGCAAGAGATAACTGGCTTTCAAATTCTTCTTTCTAGCAACAGTCATATAGAAGCTAGACTCCAGACCAGAATGAGGTCAGGAAAGTCATCAAGTAAGAAACAACTTCTGAACTGTAATCTTAGTAGCACCAAATTTATGCTGGATGGTAAATATTCCTTTATATCCCTACATTCACAATAATAAACAGCAATCAAACAAATAACAAAAGCCCTATGCTTCAAGAAAAAAAGGCAAATTAAATGCTAAAATGTTTGAATTAAATTATTTGTCTTAGCCTTTCCAAAACAGGGCAAACAAATAAAGAGTAATGGAGATGGGGTAGAATAGTCATGGAGCAAAAGAGAACTGGAAAAATCCCACAGAGAGCAGGTAAAAGTAGAAGACAAAATGGAATCTAGTCAGGGCAGAATTTTAACCATTGTGGATCAAACTATAGAATATAAGCAGAGAAGATCAATACTGAAAATTCAAGAGTCAGAGGTACAGAAAATAAATGAAGCCATTTTATGGTTAAGATAAGTCATTGAGTGATAATAAGTACCAATGGGAACCTCCTTTTATGGGGAACCAGAACATAACTCGATTTTCCATGTCAAACGTACATTTCTTGGGGCGGCCAGGCAGCACAGCGAGTAAGAGCACTGCCTCCAATGTCGGGATGACCTGGTGATCGAATACACTTAGCCTCACCCAGAAACACCTGGCCATGTAACCTTGATCAAGTTACTTATCCCCAATTGCTTAGGAGCAGCCAGGTGGCTCAGCGAGTAAGAGGACCAGCTCCAGTGTCGGGATGACCTGGGAATCAAATCAGGCTCAGATACTCAGCACCACACCCAGAAATAACTGGCCATGTAACCTTGAGCAAGTTACTTAACCCTGATTGCTTTAAAACAAACAAACAAAAAAACAAACAAAAAACCCATACATTTCTTTCAAAGTCAAAAAAGGGATTTTCCCTAGCAAAAATTTTTTGCTGTGTTCTTTCTACACCAAAGTTTAACAAAGTGAGTTTTGATGAATTGACAAAAGTGTTGGCTTATCCTTTTTAGTAGAATGAAAATTCCTTGAGGGTAGGTGCTGTGCTTTCTTCTTTGTGATAGCTGAGAGAGAGGCTGTGTGCCTGAGTGTAGGGACAATTGTAGCTGTTAGTAGTTGCTAACTAACCCCCCAGAGTTATAACAGCGTAATCAGGGTGTTCTAATATTGTGCATGAACAGAAAATAACCTGGGCTGGAGAGGAGTAGACTCAAGCCAGAACATCAGTTTATAAATTAGTCTGAAATTGGCAGTATGCACATTCATGGTGTCTTACAAATGCCGCATAGACAGTAAATGTTGAAAAGATGAATGAATAAAGATGTGTGTGTTTGTTTGTGTTTGTGTGTGTGTGTATGCTCAGAAAAGAATACTATTGGCTAGAGTTAGTAGAAAAATATTTTACATATTTTCCTACTCATAATTAATATGATATTTTCCGGACATTTGAAAAACAAAACCACTTCCATAACTTTAGATGGTCCTGAATGCTATAGTCTAATTGTAGTAGAGGAAAAGACAATTTTCTTGACATTCCACAAATAAATATAATGTAAAATAGTGTGTGACAAAAATTCAGGGGAGAGAAGGGGAGAAGAAGGGAGGGAAAAGAAGAGGAAGAGAAAGGACAAGGAGAGATCCCAGCTAGAAGAGAGAAGCCAGAAGATGTTTTCTTCCCAAGGCTTCTGAAAAGAGTCAGAGACTCCTATCCATTCAATTCTTAGCTTCAGAGAGGATGGGTAGAATGAAGGACCATTAATTAAATCCAACCCAGCGTTTCCTCCTGTGACTTCATTAAAGGGTCAGACTTAGATGATCAAGGGATATTGGCCTGAGATAAGATCTCATCAACACATCATTTTTTAAAAATGGTCTGAGTAATGGACACTTTCCCAGAAAATAGGGTACTGTTGTTTTTTTCCTTCAGTTCAAATATCCTATCCAGAAGCTCTCTGACTTCCTGTAATTTCTCTTAAAAATTCCAGTTATAACAGTAATTATTTTCAAACACTACACTTTCTCCTAAAGCGCCCTGCATTCCTCAGTCTGTGGTCATGGGCTTGTGGCCAATGGCAGAAATTACAGAAGCTGATGGTTGCTAGACTTGGAATATATGTCACCCTGAATAGCCACTCTGTACTCATGTAATAAACATGAAATTTCTGTGTAATGCTTTATGAGCATTATGAGGATAATAAATTGCTTGTAGTAAGCAAGTTTGCTCCAAATAAGGGTATTAAGATGGTATTTAAAAATAGAAATCTCTTTTAAATATAATTATAGTGATCATATTTTCTGAATCCCAAATCAGAACAGTCAACTTTGCTTTATGCCATTCCCCAACTCCACCCCAAGATTCTGCTGTCTTCTACATGTTGTTGATGGGCTTGAGGACTTTTAAAGGCAAGATTCTTACCACAACATCTGTACCTGTTAATACTTTAATACATATTTATGTAGCAGTTCAGAGAGCAGAGTGCTGAGGTCAAAGTCAAGAAAGTATAGGTCAAAGTCTTGACTCTGACATATTATGTCTGTGTGACCTCAGGAAAATCTCTTTCAGTGTTCTAGGCAAGTAGTGCCATTCTCAAATGGAAATGGGGACATTCAATTGTAGATAAGGAACTTGATGTTTCCTTAGAAAAGTGCACAGTAATATTATCTACTAGCATATTTTATTTTGTTAAAATATTTTCCAATTATATTTTAACCTGGTTTGGCTGCATTCTGGAATATGAACCCCAGTTTCTCTACAGATCTCATGTTTGATACCTCTGCTCTCACCCAATGGGGTCAAGCTCAAATAAAGATGGAAGTTACTACAGCCTCATAGAGACTTAGTTTTACCATGCAATGTTATTTATGTTTTATTGTATTTTTATTTTGTTAAACATTTTCAATTACATTTTAATCTGTTTAAGCACCACTTAGGAATGTTGGGCCAGTGGGTTGTGTATTTGATTTCTCTGCTCTAGAAAACATTTTAAGACTACAAGGTGCTACATTTATTTTATATTTCCCCAAACATATGAACTCACAGGTCTAGTTTCAGTCCTTAGAAGAGATTTTAAGTTTCCTAAGTGCATTTCTCACAACAACTTTGTATCCTATTACAATTTTACAGAAAAAGAATATGAGGATCAGAGAGTTTAGAAGCAACTGGCACCAGGTCTTATTTATTCGGTGTCTGATTTGAGGTTTAATATGGATCACTCAATTAAAAGTTCAGGGTTTTGTAGCACAGAGAGTAAGAGCACCAGCCCCAGTGTCAAGATGACCTGGGGATCAAATCCAGGTTCAGACACTTAGCACCCACCCAGAAACACCTGGCCATGTAACCTTGAATAAGTTACTTAACCCCAATTGCTTAAAAAAAAAGTTCAGGGTTTTTATCCCCTTTCCATAGTCGGTACTATCTCCCTAATTAGACACATATATATGTATGTGACATACATATTTACACGTTTGTATATGTGAATAAAATATACATATTTTGGGGGAGGGGGAGGAAGAGAAAGGGAGTAGGCAGAGACAGAGAGAAACAATTATGATGTACATCATAAAGTTAGTAAATACTCATTTTCATGAATAATTATGTCTCTTTAGTCTGTGATTCTCTATCTTTTGTGACTTGCAATCAAACTTCTCTTATAATTTTATTTTAATGATGTGTTAGTCATTCACTCATAATTTGCTGAAACATTGATATTTCCAATATATTTTGGAACATTCTAAGGAGAATAGGCTGGAATATTTAAAATTGGAAGCATTCTAGAAAAAAAAGTTGGAAATGACTGCCAATTAAAGCACAGCTTTAAAATAACAGGAATTCAGGTAAACTACAGGTAAAATCAATTACCTGTGTTCTATTCTCTGAGTACTCAAGAGGTGCAACCCTTTGGACTGACTGTGGCAACAGCCTCAGACTTCCCTGATAGGCGAGAACCAGAAGTGTTGCGTTGGCTGTGCTGACCTAGAGGCCAGTTACCAGAGACATTCAATGTTAAGCTTAAGGCCTCTCAAATGGAATCCCCTCCCCGCCCCTCCAAGAGAAACAAAAAGCTGCCAATATCAAATACTGTTGATAATCAGGTGAAAAGGGTAGCTTGAGTCATGCATCTGAAGCAAGGGAAATGAGACTAATGTTTACTACTGGGTCCAAGGCAATTTTCCTTTTTTGGCCTCCTTGAGAGTACAGGTTTTTATAAATGACTGGTCTCACCTTTTCAGATCTCCTGAATGAACTTCACTTTAGCCTCTAAAAAGTGGAATATGTCATTTATCAGCAACATGGAATATTTACTATATAAAAACAATAATACCTAAAATATATGATGGTTTAAGGTTTATAAACGGACATATTCTTGTGTGTGTATATATATATATATATGTACATATGTGAATATGATACATATGCACATATACAAATATATAAACACCGATATGTATGCATATATATGCACACATATACATGGGCTAGGTGTTTTTATAATCCCCATTTCAAACCATTTGTTCAGGATGACATAGCTTATAAGATTTTGAGGCAGAATTTGAACTCAGATCACATGATCCTGATCTTTCTGTTTCTAAATCTAACACCCAATCTCTTAGGTCACCCAGCTGCTTCTAGGAATAAATTAATTAATCAATAAGCATTTTTAAAGCTTCTACTATATACCAGATGTACTGGTGCTATGAGATGAGGATGTGAAAAGAAAAAAACAAAGTAACAGCTTCCCTTTTAAGGTTGCCAGGAAGGGCTGAATAACATGAAGACACACATACATATATATGTATGTATTATGCATGTCATACATATATGTCTTTGCATATTCCATTTACACATGAAATATAAGGTAACACAGAGTACTAGTAGCTATCATAATGAAAGGACTTATATGGCAAATATTACTTGAAGTATCCTGTTTGTATGACTCTGGGAAAGTCCATTATCTTCTCAGTGCCCCAGGTGAGGGGTTAAAAGTAAATGTCAGTGTCGTTACCGATCTGCCAATCTGCATGGGTAGAGAGAATTATTTCACCAGGATTTCCTTACATGGATGAAACCACAGGCAGATAAAAACTGTCCTCTTATAACTATTAAAAAAGCAAGTATTAGTCCCTCATTTTATAAGTCTTAAACATGGATTCTACTTTACTGGATAAAAAATGGCATCTTGTCATTTAAGAGGAAAAAAAAAACTCTAGTTTTTTCCTCCAATGTTTTTCCATTTTTGTTTTAAAATAAATTTGGAAATTTTCCTTTTAATTTATCTTGCGACTTGTCAGTGATATTTCCACATCCCTTAATGAACTCTTTGCCTCAGGCATGCCCAGAGTCTTGTTGATTTGTATCTCCTCCACATTATTATATTAGGAAAAGAGCAACCTCTATCTGGTTATTGAACATATGTCCCAGCTCTTCACAAATATTCCATCTTGGTTGTGTGATGTATAGACTCAAGTGAAATGATGAGTTGAGATGGGAAAATTGAGCTCTTTAGAACACTCCTGAGTTGAAAGAAATAAATCATATTTGTAGTAAGTAAAAAAGGGAAGGAAAAATAGAAACATTCCAAGGAGACATTCTATTAAAAAATAGTTTTAAACTTTTTGTGAAAGAGAAGGATGTACTGGAGTGCCATTATCAATGATATGAAATTCCAACTTATTAAACTAAGATGAGAAAATATTTGCCAATCAAAAGTACTAGTGAGATTTAACATTTAATGTAACATTTTCTACTTAACATCAAATTCCAATATTGACATGGGATATTAAGTGACTATTTAGAATGTAAGGTCTTTATTTACTTTATCAAATAAGAAGTGAATGATATTCACTATTTAAATCCCAACTGGTTAAAATTTGTAACAAATTTCACTGTAGGAAAACCATTCTGATTCTAAAGCTCAGACCCCATTTGGATGAATTTGTTTACTAATGATTATTATTAATGTATAATTATTGTTTATCTGGTTATATGAAACCTATACATGTATTAAGGAAATACATACTACAAAATATAAAAATACATTTCAAAACAGATTCTAAAATTCTCTGACTCCAATGCTAAATCAGCATTAAGTATCTATTTTAAATATAAGAATGAATTTGGTTCTACATTAATTTGTAAGTATAAATAAATAAAAAAATAAATAATAAATAAAAATAAATAAGTATAAATTCAGCTCTATGGAATTTTAGGGGCAAAGTTAATTATTTAAAAATATGTATTTAAATCTCCAGTACTAGGCAGCACATTTATACCACCCAAGTAAATATACCTGATCATTTATCCACCCTGCAAAATAAGAAAATAGTAATGTGTAGATGATTTTATGCAATGATGGTTTATTACTCCTATTATATTACTTTCCATTGAATCCTTATGAAATTTGGACCCAATCAATAACTGTATCTGTAGGTTTATTTATATTTCGAATTCCAACATTTTAAAGTATCTCCTTACTTCATTCTTGGTGAGTCGGACTAATACTTAATAATATTCAAGTATTATTTGGGGGCAATTGCTTTGATAAATGATCACTTAACTATTCTGGCAGGCCTACAATAGAATGACATAACTCTTTGGTTTGTTTTCTGATGATAATGGTAAGGAATGAATCTAGTTACCACAATCCAATCACAGATTCTAAAAAAAACCTCTCAGAGACACTTCACAAAGATAATTTTAGAATTATACAAAGGATAAAATTGCATTCCATAAGGACATCAAAAATAATCTGAGGCATTGTTAGACTGTGCTATAAGGAATTCATTAGCAATCTATCAGTCATTTCTGAATTGTTTCTGAATGACAAGCAGGAGAATAATTTCAGTACCCACGAAAGGACATTTTGGAATTGAATGGTGTTTTGTAAATTCCTAGAGCAAAATGCTATTTCAAGGTTTTAATCTGAGCTATTCTAAAATGATCTATTACAAGGGGAATATGACTTAATAAAAGATTTCTGTATGGAAAACATATAACTTACACTTCAGTGATTTCCTAAGAGGAAACTCTCAGTTGAATCTGTAACAGGGCGACTATTCTTCTCAAACACTGTCTATATACTATCCAAGAAAAAGTTAATTTCACCAAATGACCCTTCAATTTATGGCCTAATTCACTAGCAGGGGACTCCCCTGGTTATTCCAAGACTGATAAACTTTCTGGTTTCGTTTTCCAAAGTTAGTATCTGTTACTTTTGGTCTTGAATCTCCTTCATGTTGTTGGCCCAACTCTCCCCACTCTCTATTTTTGGGCAAGAACTGCTTCAGAGGACATTAGATCCTAACCTTCCGCGTGAGAAAAAATCCTTCTCCTCGTCCCTTCACTTTGCACAACAGGCTTTTTCCCCTCAGGAAGGGAGCTATGTACAGACAGGTTAGTGAGGTTTGGACAAGCCTTTGAATATATTGATATATCAATAACTTGGCAACAATTTAGTACATGGCTTTTCTAGTACTGCATGCTAGCCTCTGTGATAAGTGCTGGAGATACAAAGACCAAAGAGAAGCAGTCTTTTTCCCTTAAAAAGCTTTCATTCTATATAGAGAACTAATACATACTTGTAGACTTATAAGTGGACACAAAACATGTACAAATTAAGTATTAAGTAATGATTGAGGGAATCACTAGAAGCTAGGGGTGGGAGGGTGACCAGGAAAGGCTTCATCTGAAATAGCTGTTACTAGGTCTGAGGAATGAGGAAAAGTAGTCATCTTAAGAAGCAAAGGGGAGGAGGGAGTAAATTGCAGGGATAAGAGCCAGCCTTTACAAAACCAGAGGTGTAAGATGGATTGTCGTATGTGAAGAAAAGGAGGCCAATTTGGCTGTGTTGGAGGAGTAATGAAGCAATAAGGCCAGTCAGGTGAGTTGGAGACCAACCGTGAAGCATTTCAACTTCTGAAAATAGAAGTTTATATTGGATTCTAGAGATAATATGGAACCATACTGAGTAGGGGAATTATAGTCAGACTGAGGTTTTAGGGATTTTGTAATGAGCAAAATAAGGGTAAGATTTGAAGAGAGGTCAAGGGAAATTACAGAAAAATAAACGACAAGCTGCTCTCTAAATAAATTGAGAAACAGTTATACCCATGTATATATAGAACTTATCACTGGGATCATCCTAAGCCTCCAGCACACCCACCCTTCTCTCAGTGATTATCTTGCATGATGCATTAGTAATCCTTTGTGTTATGAAATATTTTTATTTTTGGAGGGAAATTGGGGTTAAGTGACTTGCCCAAGGTTACATGGCTAGTTTTTTGTGTTAAGTGTCTGAGGCCAGATTTGAACTCAGGTCCTCCTGATTCCAGGGCTGGTGCTCTATTCACTGTGCCACCTAGATGCCCCATGAAATATTTTTTTCAATTTATTTTTAAAATATTCATTTGAAAAAATTGAACTCTGAATTCCCTCCCTCTCTCCCTGAGAAGGCAAGACATGTGATCTCAATTAAACATGTAAAAACATTAGCCACGTTATAAAAAAAAGCAAGAAAAATAAATTTTAAAAATTTGCTTCAGTCGGAACTGGAATTCCAGTAGTTCTCTCTATGCATCTGGATAGCCTGTTTCATAAGTCCTTCAGAATCATCTTGGATTATTGAATTGATCAGAATAGATAAGACATTCACAGTTGATCATTTACAATATTGCTCTTTCTGTGTACAATATTCTGGTTTTACTCACTTCACTTTGCATCAGTTCATATAGGTCTTCTCAGGTTTTTTTTTTCAGAAAACATTCTGTTCATCTTTCCTTATAGTACAATAAAATTCTATCACAATCATATACCACAATTTGTTAAGTCATTCCCCAAATGATGGACACCTCCTCAATTTCCATTTTTTTTTACCATTACATTAAAAGAAACAGCTTTAAATATTGTTGTATTTGTAGGTCCTTTTCTTTTTTCTTTAATTTCTTTGGGATACAGTCCTAGTATATTTCTGGGTTAAAGGATATGCACAGTTCGATAGCCTTTGGACATCGTTTCAAATTGTTCTCCAGAATGGTTAGACCAGTTTACAAGTCCACCAACAGTGTATTAGTGTACACAATCTTTTCAACATTATTTCCCTTTTTTGCCATATTATTTGATCTGATTGGTATGAGGTGGTACCTCAGAGTTGTTTTAATTTTCATTTCTTTAATCAATAGTGATTTATAGCATTTATTTTTCATGTGACTATAAAATAACTTTGATTTTTTCTTCTGAAAATTACCTGTTCATATTCTTTGACCATTTGCCAATTGGATAATGGTTCTTATTTTTATAAATTTGACTCAATTCTTTGCATACTTTAGAAACGAAGTCTTTATCAGTGAAACTTGCTGTAATGATTTCCCCCCCAGGTCATGAACATTTCAATATTTCTATTTCACACCTCAAAACTCCTTTGACTCTTCAGTTATTTTCTTTTCCTTTCATCTAGTCAATGAAGATGAGATAGTGTTTTTCCTTGCTACAGTTAATCCTTGGCCCTTAGGTCGATTGTATTCCTTCAGGAGCTTCCCCCTAGAGATAATTTCTTTCTCCTATTCAAGCTCATACTTAAAAATTGTTCACTTGACTCCTTCAATAACTCAAGCTGCCATCTTACCCTTCTTGCTTTCAATACCAAACTCCTAGACAAAGTTGGCTGTATCTGCTGCTTTCATTTCTTCGCATCCCACTCATTTGTTGTCCCTTAGAATCTGACTTTGGACATAATCACTCTCTTATGGGTTAAGAGTGATATCTTAACTACTAAGTATTCATAGATTATTTTCGTTTTCAGACTCCTTGACTTTTGCAGCTTCTGATACTGTTGATCTGACTTGTGCTGGTATATTCTTTACTCTCTGGTCTTCTATGTCACCATTTTCTAATGCTTTTCTTCTTAAGTATCATCTCAAGTATCTTAAGTATTATCCACTTAAGCATCCTCTGCATCCTTCTATTGCCAATGTATGGTTGCTCCTTAAGCATTGTTTCAGGTCCTCTTTTCTTCTCTCTCTTTTGTCTTCTTGGTTATCTTACTTGATCCCAGGAATTTTAATGATCATTTCTAAGCAACTGATTTCCAATTCACTTCATTATCATTTATATAACATATAGACTTTATTTATTATCTTATTGTGATATATGTATACACACACATACATATATATATATATATATATATAACCCTTTAATTCTTTAATAAATTTGGATATCTAGTATTAATCTCTTGAGTTCAGGCCTGCACTGCCAATTGCCTAATAGATATCCTATGGATGAAAAAAGAAGTTCAAACACATTATCTTCCTCCCCTAAATCCCTTCTTCCTTCAAATCTATTTCTTTTGAGGATATTTCCCATTTTCCCATTCATCCAGGTCCATAATCTGAAGATCATCCTTCCTTTTCTCTCTAACCAAGACATCCAATTATTTGCCAAGTCTGTATATTATCATCTCAATATAAGGAAGGCCAGAATGAAGTACATTCAAAGAGGATGGAATTGAACACTACATGTTGAATTTATGATATACTGAAAAGAGTAGAAACTGTACATAATCAATCAATTAATAAACATTAAGTGCCTACAATGTACCAAGTACTGTGATAAGCACTAATAGAGATGTGCAGTTTCATTCATAATCTTTTTTCCCCCTCCTGTTTTACCATATGAGATTTCTCCTGAGCAAGAGTGATATTTCCACAAATCAGTGGAATTGAGAGTAGCATCGTCACTTGACCAGTAATTTGCTTTTAGTATACTGGTATGTACTGAATTTTCTGTGTACCAAGTTAAGTGGATTCATGTATTTTAATGTCACTTTAACCAAAGTGACCCTCACAAAATTGGAAAGGTGTCTAAGAATGATTCTTATAAAGAAACCATGGGTTTAAGTTGCTCATAACACTCATCCAGTCCAGCACAACTTGGGACCAGAAGGCTGTCAGTTTTTAAATCTTCCAAATGAAGCATTTTATTGCTTTTTAATTCATTTGATAAAAATATTTTTTAAATGCAATACTGACATAGGTAACAGGAAGTTAACTTGTCAAATTTCAACAAAAATCTGTAAGTAATTTTTTGTTTGGATTTAAAAACAAATTAGGATCCTGATTTAATGAGTGTAGCCCACGGTATACTTCTTCTATTTAGAACTATATGTATTTGCAAGTTATCTCTTACAGCTATGAAAGCCACCAAAGTAAAATACAAAAATGAATGGGGGAATTGTCTAGAGCACTCAGAGTTTGGTGACTTTTACAAAGTTGGGCAGCCAGTATGTGTCAGAAGCTGGACTTGAATCTGACTTATTTCTGGCTTCAATGGCAGCTCTATACTCTCTATGCCATGGTCTCTCTTTACATTAAATAACATTTCTGGAATAAAATAGTATTTAAGAAGAATATTATTAATGAGAATGTCTTAATGAGAGCAAAAAAGGCTTTTGAATTTCTCTTATTTTAAAATGTATTTTTCTGTATGTTTCTATGATATATACAATATATGAGTATATTAGTATATTAGTACATTATATAATTTAAATAAATGAAACCGTACTGGTGCTGGCACCTTTTTTGGCTTCTACAGGTTTGCAATAAAAAAATGGAGAACATTGAATTAAAACAATATTCTGTCATGATGTGATAAATATCAGGCATATAATTTCTCTCTTTTTCTCTCTTCTTTTTAACTTCTCATTGGATTATTTTAATTTCATCTTTTAGTCCATAATGGGGAAACATGGCAACAAACATTGCAGTTTGGATGAAAATATCTGGGGGCTTGGGGACTAATAATCTCAGTATGTATCAACAGTGTGACTTGGCAGCCCAGAAAGGTACATATGATTTTAGGTTACCTTAAAAAAGGCATGACCAAAATGTGTGAACAAATTACAACTCTCATTTCCCTGCTTGTGGGTGAGACTATATCTGTAGTAAGAGGATTAGTTCTGGGTGTTACATTTTAGCAATGGTATAGACAATTTGGAGTGCATGAAGAGGAGAGAAAACAGAATGATTATGGAAATGTAGGCCATGCCATAGACAGCATGATTAAAACAACTAATATTTTGTTTGAAGAAGAGAAGACTTAAGGAGAAGACAATTTCAGTCTTTGAGAATTTGAAGAGCTCTCACATACAATAGATTGTGGCCATGATCTGCTTGTTTCTTGGAAGCAGAACTAAGATCAGTATGTGGAAGGACTGGAGAGGCAGATTTGGATTCAAAATAGGGAAAATTTTTCTAACAATTAAAGGTTTCCAAAAGTGGAATGTGTTGCCTTGAGAGGTAGTGGCTTCCCCCTCTCTGGAGTCATCAAGCTGAGGCTACTTGTCAGGGATGCTAAAACAATGTTAAAGAGAGGGATAGGTTTGACTACTGTAGATAGCTTTTCATATCCCAGCTCACATTCTCACTCCTCTCCCGGCCCCCTTCCCTGCCAAGTATCTAGAAATTTGGAATTCAGTGTTGAACCCCTTTGCTTAGCTGAAACCTACTCCTGTTATTACATTCCTGCTGAGACCATGTGTTTACTAATGGACTACTCCCCTCCCCCCCAAAAAATCCCTCCACACAGTTCTGGGCTAAATGACCTGAAGAAAACAGTCTATAAAGGGCAATTACCCTCTATGCCAGAGGTGGTCTTTTAAGGCAAACTCCACACTCTAGTCATCCATCTTCATTTCATGTTTCAGCATCCTAGACCCAGAGCATCACTTTCCTGTTCTGCTACTGACAGAGCTACAGTGACTTCTGCTACTCAGATTGTCATCTTTAAGACACGCAATGCTATAAGAAATGGGCATCATAAAATCAGTGTGACAGCACCAGGTTTCTGCTGCAAAAACAAATCCATTTTGAACAGGGGACATTTCATCACATAACCAAAAATATGGATCTTGTCACATTAGGCAAAATAACAAAGATGAAGCAGAAAGGAAGAGAGAAAATGACAATAGAAAATGAAAATATGGCAGAAAATCATCAGCAGACATCTTGAAAAGACCATTTTGAATATATAAATATTATGTTTTCTTCCCCAATTATTTTCTTGGAGGGGCTGGAAAGGGATGAAAGATAGCCAGATGGCCTGATTGCTCAAATTTACTTCTATAAAGAGAATATTCTTATTTCTTTTGACTACATTTTGATTTTTAATCACTGGAGAGAGAGAGACAGAGAGAGAGAGACACACACAGAGAGAGAGAGACA
>NW_027185664.1:11871659-11891125 GCF_028583685.1 Petaurus breviceps papuanus
AGAGAGAGAGAGAGAGACAGAGAGAGAGAGAGAGACAGAGAATATAGTGAATAAAGACCTGTTCTTTCAGTCAGGAAGATATAGTAACAGGTTTTGCCTTTGACATTTTCTAGATATGTGACCCTAATAGCCAAATCTCAGTTAACCAAACAACTCTCTGATATTTTCAGTTTCAGGTGAGTATATGATCTCAATACAGGAAGTTTTCACCTCAGAACTTTCCTACATATGATAAAATCACTGGCCAATGTATACATACATATATATATATATATATAAATACATACCTACATAAATACACAGAGAGGAGAGAGACTCTTGTTATTAATAAATAAGGGAAGATATGCTCCCTCCTTCAAGAACTATATGAAGCTTTTTATGTATGATAAAATTACAATACACTATGCATATATCAACAACTCTATCTCCATATTAGTGAGTCTAATTAGAATTGCTCAAGATTTTGCTGACATAATCCTAAAAATAATGATCATTTCAGATTCTGAAAGAGAATGCCCCCCTCCCTCAACAAGAAATCCCATTAAAAGAAATCCAGGAACAACACTTAATATCAATTTTGTTTCTGGCTAAATTTACCTTAGAGGCCTTTTACAAACTCATTCCAATTGCTTGTGTTCAAGTGGAAATCAAATATAACAGATACAATGGAAGCTCTCTGCTACACCAAAGTAATAAGCTTTCAATACAACCTTCACACAGGGGACTAACTGGATGCTTGAAGTGCTTACTTTTTATGATTTCAAAATAATTATATCTGTAGTTACAACACAAAAAATCTTTAGATGAAGCAGATCTCTTCTTCCAGGTTTGTATTTTTATTAAAACATTCATCTTTTTGGAAAGATGCCAATCACTGATCTCTGGTTTGAGGCCACTCAATTGGACAAAGCCAAAATGTAGTCAATTACTTGGCTGTCATTAGCAATATTGAGAAGAGGGGTATAATAAATGCTTGGCAATTTAAAAGGCAGATCTGGGAAACATCATCAAGAGGGCTGCAAATCAAGAAGGTGACAAATTTTAGGCAAGCTTATCACAATCCTTGGAAACGTGATAGGCAATTTTCTTTTAGGCCTAACATTGTATTACCACTGAAGGTGCAATCGCATCTGGCCTCTCTTACCACAGTTTATATAGCTTTTCAATCTAGATGATGAGGTTCTGAGAGGAAATTTGTCATCTCTGCCACCTGAGTTTTCTTAGCTGAAGAGGATAAGCAACATTGAGGAATTAAGAAAGTCTCTACGGTTCCCATGGCACCCCTTTCTGGAGAGCCTTAAGATGCACCTGTGGCTCTGATTTCATCAAGAATTTCTCAAGGGATTCTGTGAAGATGTCAGGAGAGGAATCTTTGGGCTCTTCTCCTACCCCCCTGAATGAATAAGAGCTACCAAAAGCAGCAACATTCACGAAGGCCGGATGAGAATTGAAACAATTCTCCACAAAGTGATTCTTACAAAAACAATGACTGACTGACTGAATGAACATGAAGTCACCAGCCCATTACTTGTGGTTTTTCTGCTTCTCCATCCTAGAGTGGTTCTGCATCACACTTGCATCCTGCAGCTTTGAGGACTGATTGTTGAGTTAACTCACTGTCAGTATCTCAGAGGACCCTAGTTCCAGAGCTAATGGAAAGTTGTGAAGAGCAGCTCTGACACTTAAGAGAAAGGAGATGGGGTTACTGTGGGGGGATGGAGAGGTGTAGCTGTTTGTATTGGAAGGAGGGACCTAGAATTACATTGCTTGTTACAACAATTTAGTATAGCAAAAGAGAAAAGAGTAAGTTAAAATGAACGTGAGAAAGGAACATTATAGTGAGGGATCTACGCTCATTGTCCATTGTTATTAGTGGCCCCTCAGCTTGGTCACAGGAAGGACTAAAGATAATTAGTCTCAGGAGATCCCAGAAGACTGAGAATGGGAAAGGTAAAAAAGAGAACCAGACACAGGAGACACTGGACTCCTCCTGTGGCAGTATTCCAACTGCCTTATCCCTGGAAGGTTATAGATTTTATCCAGCTTTCATGATTTAAGAGAGTACAGCTGAGGAAGAATGAGTAAGGAAAGAACACAACATTGCTGGAACTAAAGAAGTGAAAAGGGTTGGGAAAGAAACATTAGGAAGTTTTGTGTTAGTAGAAAAGACAGAGGACAGAGTAACAGCTGGAGGGAGGCATACAAGCTCTATGTAGAAAGATATAGAAAAAAACTGCTGAAGAAATACTGATGTAAAATGATGAGGGTCTGGACTAGAGTTGTAGTAGGGGAAATGGGAAGAAATTTTGAAGAAGAAATAGACAGGAGTCTTTAAATAGATCTAGGAATTGGGGGAGGATCCAACATTTTTAGCCTATAACTTTAAGAAGAGTGGAACTATTCTAGAAAGAAGTATTACAGTTGAGAAAGGAAGAGATTTTGAAGGGAAAATCATGAATTGGAGTTTGGATATAATGCAATTGAAGTGATGATAATAGGAGATGCCTTGAAGATAGCTGGAAATAAGGGCCTTGAGGAGAGATCAGAAGTGAAGATGTCAGCTTAAGAATTATGAGGACAGAATTGGTAGTGAGGCTGCAACAGAAGATGAGCTCCCCAAGAAAGGGAAGACGATTCAGAATAAATTGGGAGCAGGAGTGTGCTGGAGGCCACACAAAAAGCAAACTGTTAATTTTTTGTGTGTGTATTTACTGCTCTGAAACTGGCAAATGCTACAAATCAGGGCTTGACTTATTGCTTTATTGATTGTCTAGACTAAAAAAAAATGGATGGAGAAAATGTTAATGTTTTGAGATTAGACTTAAAGGTATGTCATCCTTTTGTAGAGAGATGGTGTTAAATATCAGCACACCACTGATTGGGCAGAACCCTCATCATTGAAGTCTGGTGGAGAGAAGAAAAAGGGACTTGAAATTATTGTTTTTGTTCTTTTATAGATAACTTTTCATATATGATTTTTCAGTTATGCCAGCTCCCCCCCCCATCACAAACTGTCTAGAATTGAAAAACAGAACTGACTTAGACTAAAAGGCATGTGGTTCAGGTTAATATTTTTATCAAGTCACATAGCTATTAAATATCTCAAATGGAATTTGAATCTAGGTATTCTCTCTAAAATTTGCATTCTTTCCACCGTTAAATATATAATTTTAGTCTTCTCTCGTTTTTCTTTTTATTAATTTTCTCTCAACAGGAAAGATACAAGAAAGGTTTTGAGAAGCCTTTTAAATATAGGAAGCAGGGTATAGTGGAAAGAAGGCCAGTCAGAAGATCTGTGGTTAAACCTTGCTTCTGACACATAATAGCTATTTGACCATCTGTAAGTCAATTAACCTCTCAGTGCCCCAGGCAACTCTATATCCACAGAAGTAGCTTCCAAATGAAGTAGTTTCCACAATGAAATCACAGATTCAGACCAAAAAACAAAAACAAGGTCACATGTACCCTCAGATATAAAAAGAGTAAAAAGGCAGTAAGTTTAGGAAGCGGCAACAATAACAATGTCAACAACAACATGATATCCTGAATCTCATTTCAGTCTTCTTTCCACTGACAACTCCTATATTACAATGTCAGTCTTTACATCTGTGCATAATTTTGTAAAGATGAATGGAATGTGAGGTACTATAATGGATAGAGAGCCAGCCTTGATATTAGTCAGAGCTATGTTTGTCTTCTGTCTGCTATAGCACTAGCTGTCTGGCCATAGCCAAATTGCCTCCTAATCTCTTAGTACTGTAAATCATAAAGAAAACCAATCTGAATTGGTGGAAGAAGTTTCCATAGTAGAAGCTCTCTAGACTGATGAATTCTAGGTTCTGTCCCCCAGTACCCTGTCAATAAAAAGAAAAATAAAACCTATATTTTGAAATCTTTCTATCCCCCAAAGTATTCTCCCCCACTCATAGAATTGTCTTGAGAGTAAGTTGTGCCAGCTAAATCAGTGTAGTGTCACAGAGAAAGCATTGGATTATTGTGAAAGGAAGTGGATTTTAAGTCGCCCATCCTCTCTGGGACTCAACTTTTCCTTCTGTAAAATTAGGGGCTTTACTAGATTATCTTCAAAGTCCCTCTTAGAGCTACATTTCATGATTCCCTTCTGAGACCTAACAGTGATAAAGTACCAATCATCTCCGTTGGATAAAGCATAGGATTAACAAGTCCAAGGCCATGTATTCCACACTGCATCCCCTTCCTTCTTCTTCTTCTGCACTCCTCCCATGAAAAAATGACCAGCTCCTTTGAATTAAAAAAATAGTTTCACAGGCTCTAATAATTTCAATGCTATCCATTTGCCTCACAATCATACACCGTTGGTTACAAGGGATATGAGAGGGGGAAAGATTGCCATAACTGCCTATAACTGATTACTGTTAGAAAGCCAACCAACCAACAAAATAAAAACAAAAGCACTTCACAGTACCAGTGCTTCTATAAGAAAATCACTAGAATGTTCTTTATGTGGAAAGACCTGATTTCTAATAATACAATATGTATTAGTTACTTTGCAAACTGAAGGAAAACACTAAATATTTGTTTGAATTAAATCATTAAAGGGCTGACTATCAGATTTAAAGATGCAATGAAACTGGAAGGGATCATTAAGAACTTGAATGTCAACAGGTTCTTAAAAAAGATTTTTTTAAAAGGGTCCAGAATGATTGGCCAAATTTAATAAAATGAAATTAATAGTAATCAATATTAGATTATGCAGGGTCAAAAATCAAATATTCAGGTATTAATAATAATAGCTAGCACGGAGGGGGCAGAGCGAAGATGGCAGCATAAAAGCAGGAACTTGCTTGAGCTCTCACTCCAACCACTTCCAATACCTGTGAAAAAATGACTCAACAAATTTTAGAGCCACAGAACTCACCAAGTGACAGAGATAAACAAATCTCCCGCTAAAGGCAGCCTGGCAGGCCAACAGGAAGGGTCTATTGCAGCCAGCTGGGGGCCAAGCACAGTTCTGCATGAAAAGCCCAGACTGGCCTGAGCAGACTTCAGGAGAGTGAATCACCAGCAGCTGTGGCAGTTTCTCAACCCATAAAAGCCAAAGAGAAAGTAAAAGGTTAGTAAGGAACTCTGTTGTAACTGAGTGATAGAAGAGCTGGGGTCCAGCCCCTGCCCCTGGGACAAGATGTGGCAAAGGCATGGAGGCTGTAGCTGCTATGACTTGGTTGCTTCTGAAGCTCCTGGCCTACAGATTGTAGGGCAACCAAGGAACCATTCAGAGGGTAATTGTTCTTGTTTTGACCTGCTTGGATCAGGGTCACAGTCTTAGGTGGTGGTCCTGGGGTGAGGAACACTAGTGTGCCAAAGCTTGTGGTGGCTGTAGAGAGGGCACCCTCCTCAGAGCTCTGACAACAGCTCTGACAACATTTGCGAAAAACCCAGATTTGGGACACAGCTCTCTCCACTCTGGAAGCAGAGTTCTACTGTGGCAAAAACCTCAAAAGGCAAATCATTGGCTGGCAAGGTGAGAGAACAGAGGAAGCACAATCAGACCACAGAATCTTTTTTTGGGGACAAAAAGGATAACACCATTTCCTTCCCCAGTCCATTTTAGAGATGAGGAACCTGAGGCAAACATGGTTAAGTTTAGCCCAGGATTACATAGCTAGTAAGTGTCTGAAGTCATATATGAATTAAGGTTTTCCTCACTCTAGGCTTAGCACTCTTGAGTTGTCTTCATTTTCTTGACAGGTTGTTATGAGAAAGGGATTTGACTTGCTCTGCTTAACTCCACAGGGCAGAACAAGAAGTCATAGAAATAGCAAAATCCTAACAGAATTATCTAAAAAGAGACCAGAATACTTTGGTAGGTAATTGGTTCCCCATCATCAGGATAGAAGCTGAGAGATCATGCATTTCTCTTCAATGTTGTAGAGGGGATTACTGGTCAGTTTCCCACAGTGCTAAATGACCTCTGACATCCTTTTGCACTCTAAGAATTCATAATTCTATAAACTTCGAAAACAGACAGAAAAGTCTAAAAGTGAAAAAAAATAATTCTTGTTATCACGAGAAAAATCTTTCATTTTAAGTGACTCAGTGGTATTCATGATTTCTCTTTGAAAATAATTGTCACTTTATTTGAGTACAAATGAAAGCTATTCCTATTAGCTTACCTGTCTTAATAGCATATTGCACTGTCCATGTAGAATTTTTTTATTCTTTCTATACAATGAAAAATGATTGAAATTATTAAGCTTACGGGTAGAGTCACCTGGCAACTACTTTATAATTGAGCTAAGCTCAGAGCAGCATACTTTGCCCTCTTCTCATTCCAAAAGACTGATTATCATCAGCTCTTCTAAATTAGTAGAAGAAGTAGAGTCAGGTTCACTATTGACCCCATCCATGAGACAGTGAAAGTGGGCTATTAATTATAGTTAAACTCCAAGTCCAAGACATTAGAGAGGGTAGGATGGGTTGGTAGATGCTGATGAAAGGGGCATCCTTTTTATTCTGTATTTCTTACAGACTACAGGGTTGTATCAGTTACTTACTTCACTAGAGTACCACAATGGAGTGAGGAGAAAATTTACCACATTATTGCAGCCATAGAAATATGTGCAGAGTAGGAACATCAGGTTTATGTAGCCTTTCCTCAGAGGCTTTAAATCATTGACAAATGAAAGCACCCCTGCATAGCACCTTTGCAAGGATAATTATCATTCAAAAAGAAATGTTACAAACCAAACCAAAAAAACAAATACTAATTTTGATTGACATAAAAAGGGAAAAATTATGTTAAGTATAAAGGGAAAGTTGATACTATAATCATTAATAATAATATTGAATTGAATCAGAGTGGACAGCTCCTGATATGGAAAATACATCTATCATTAAAGATTGTTAATTTGTCTTTATCTTATAGTCTTGGAAAATTGACTGGGGCAGGGAGAGGTTATGTGATTTGCCAGTGGTAAGCAGCTAGCATGAGATAGAGACAGGTTTGAATCTTGAATTCATAGCGGTCTTATCGACCTTAAAGTGGACTTTCTATCTACTGTCATTTTGCTTCTCATGCTATGAATTTGAACGTATCACATGTGTGTTTGTGTGAGACAATATATGATAACATTGTAAATGCCTTAAAACTAATTGTTTCTTGATGAAGCTACAATTTTAAAAAGAACAATTCATAAGATATATGCACATTTATGCAAAGATGTTTGTATGTTTTATGCTGCAGATCCCTACAATAAATTGAGTATGCTCACCCTGTCTATGGGCAGTTTTGAGCAAAGTATGAGTGGATACTCCATCACTACTGTTATTAAATTGTTAATAAAAGTATGAAGAATGACAATTATACTTTTCATTCCAGGCTTTAGTTCTTTTCTTCCTAAAACTAAATTAAATAAGTGTTTCATGTCTCCCACTTTGAAATATGTTGCATTATTTGATGAAAAAAAAGAGGAAGGGGGCGCTTGGTGCCGCAGTAAATAGAGCACTGGCCCTGGAATCAGGAGGACCTGAGTTCAAATCTGACCTCAGACACTTAACACACACACACACACACACACACACACACACACACACAACTAGCTATGTGACCTTGGGCAAGTCACTTAACCCCAATTGCCCTGCCTTTCCCCTCCAAAAAGGAAAAAAAAAGAGGAAGAATCTGGAGAGATATAGCAGAGATCTGCAATTCTTAATTCTATTATTTTTAAGTACTTGTCAGAATAATTACAAATTGATAAGGTCAGTGAAATTTTGCTTTTAGATCTATCATATCAGCTTTGCTTAAGCAGTCATTGCAAATTTTTATTTATATTTTAGTTTAGAACTAACAAATATGAATAAGCAAATGGAACACAATATGGTTCTCTGAATAGGAAATGTAACTAATAGCAAAAAATATTTCTGTAGGGTTTTTTTGTCAGTTCTAAATAATGTATTTGGTGATCTTTTTAAGTCCCTCTGGATCTTGTGATGCTATGAATTCTCTCTCTGGAAAGTCCTGAAGTTCAGTGAAACCATGAAAAGTGTGGACAAATTCCAGGACAGAATTCATGTGGAGCAAGACATTGTTTCTTATCTACTGGAACTTATAAGACATTATAATTGTAGAAAGAGTAAAAAACCTATTAAAGGAATCTACCTCATGGTTAATCCCCTTAGGAGGATATGTCCAATCCATGTGCAGGCAAGTGCACATAAATTTAGTACAAGCCATCACTTATAAAAATAAATGTTACAGGATTATTAAATTCAGACAAGAGTTCATCTTTGGAGGCCTGTTCCAAAAGACACAGAGGCTGTCAATTATATGAAACTCAATTTAGCTACCTCACAAGGTTAAAAAATTACCTCAGGATTATAGGGGTCAGCCCAACATTGGTAAAACATTGCAATCTCATGATATGTGAACACGAAGGATGCTTTTTTACTACTAATTTTTACTACTAATCTCATAACTTTTGTTTGTTTAATTTAATGGTTTAGATTTTGCTGGTTCTAAAAGCGGTAATTCCCTTTAGTTGTTTAAATTACCATCTGGTTGCTATAATAGAGGACAAAATCAATTATGTCTAAAGTGCTAAACTTGAATTTCATTACAAACTAACAAAAACAATTTAAATTTCCAGTTAAATATCAAAGATTCATAAAATAAGATCTGGTGTAAAATTATGTTCTAAATAAGATTTTGAAAATCTTATAAAGCCCTAAAAAAGATTTGAACCAGGGTGGCTAGGTAGCACAGTGAATAGAGCACCAGACCTGCAGTTAGGAGGACCTGAGTTCAAATCTGGCCTCAGACAGTTAACACACACACACACACACACACACACACACACACACACACAAAACTAGGCATGTGACCTTGGGCAAGTCACTTAACCCCGATTGCCCTACCTTCACCCTTCAAAAGAGCAAAAAAAATTGAACCAATTATTTAAATTGTTAATCTAAACTTTTTATCTTCATGTTAACAGGTACCTTCATTTCTCAACAGAGGATAACACTGAAGTCTTCCTAAAACGTGACCCACGAAGGCATCAAATTAAATATAACATAGTCCTATAGTATATCCTGTTAAAGAATATTAGCTATTGGACATACTAAAAATTTCTCATCATAATAGATTCTGGTCTAGAAATAGTTCCACGTTGTAGACCCCGATGTTATTAGGTTGCACAAAAGTATACTGAATCCATAATATTGCTGAAATTTCGCACACATTGGCCCAACTACTGTCAGTGATTTATAAGGATTCTCTTCCTTTTCTACCTTTTGCTTTTCCTTTTTTTTTCCTTGTCCTTTTGCTTTCTCTTCTGTTGTAAATTTTCAGGCACATTACTGCATCAGCCTTGCTTTACGGGCTAGCCTAGAATCTTAGCTATAATTTATAAGATTATTCTCTCTCAGTGGGAAAAAAGTCATTTGCTGACATGAAAATGGAATAGCAAGGAAATGTGGCAGCTTGAAAAATTCATGTATTCCACATGTTCCTGTAACAACCAGTGGCCAGTTGGCACAGGATTGGAGAAATACTTCTTATGCTTCAGTGTACATACTTCAGCTTATTATACTTCAGTGTACACTTCTTAATTTGGAGAATTCCTGCACAAGAGCTAGACATAGAGTGACACTTCTCTGATAGACAGATAGCATTATAAAACTCCTATTAGTACTACATGCATATGTATATGACTATGACATCCCTTGAGCTGATATTTGAAAACTCTAATGTGCCCTTAAGAGTTACAGACCACTATTCATAGCTACTGTCTACTATACTACATGTCACTGTTCCATTATAATGTGCAACATAGAATCTTGATCACATCATGGTCTAGCTGACCCAATTCATTCACTACCCCCTTTTCTGTCAACTCATGTTTATCTATCTTCTGACATATCAGTTCGCAGGCTCATTGAGCTTTGGTTTTCAAACCCATGAGAGATATTTAGCAAGACCCTCCCCTGCCCCCTACCAAGATAGTGCAAGCAGCTTTCTTTCCCTTTATGTTTGAGTGAATAATTCCCATTCTGAGACAAAACCTGAAACTTAAAGGACGTCCAGTATAGGGTTAAGTATTGGTTTGTTCTAAGTACCTTTATGCAGTTATATATGATGCCCTCTTCTGGGCCTTCTTTGTAGTAAGGAAACCTTAGAAAATCCCTTTATCCAACAGCCTTCTAAACTACTGGGATATTTTTAAGTGGAAAAGTTATCATCAACAAACTTTATGATATTATATATGTGGGGAAGTAAACTCTAACTAATCAGGCATTGTTTAGACATCTGCCAAATCCCACAGATCACATACATCATCATCCTGTCCCAGGCAAAACATCAAATTTCATATTAATTCATTAGTCACATGGAGAACACACATTCTGGGGATCCTTGTTTCTTATAACGAAGGGGATAGAAACGTTATGGATTCATTAATTACTCTCAGAGGATTAACCTGCTATCCATACCTAAAAGTGCTACTCTTTGAAATCAGAACAAGGGCCCTTGTTTAATTTTTTTTTCTTTCCAGCTTTGTAACTGACTTTTGTGTGACCTTGGGAAACCCTTGCACTTGAAGGGTCTAGCCCATTAAATGAATAAAATAATATCTAGCTGTGTCGGGAAATGAGGTGATGGTTAATTAGCTAATTTCTTCTGAGTGTTTTCAGTTCCTTAGGGAAGGGTAACATATCAATACAAGGTATTATTATAATTGAACCAAATTAACTCATGTCTTACTTGAGGTGAGAAGAATGAATATGAAGGTTAACAGTTCTACAAGTT
Source organism: Petaurus breviceps papuanus (assembly GCF_028583685.1). Classification (NCBI taxonomy): domain Eukaryota; kingdom Metazoa; phylum Chordata; class Mammalia; order Diprotodontia; family Petauridae; genus Petaurus; species Petaurus breviceps. The sequence goes on from NW_027185664.1 coordinate 11,882,443, forward strand.
ATAGATAATGAGCAGCTGGGGTGGCAGCCCATCAAAACATTCAGTACTTACGTGTCTTTTGGGGTACCTGGGATTTTACATTTATAGCCCAAGCCCTTAAATGGAGACATCATCCTGTGAAGTTCCTGTTTTATCTCCACTTCTACCTTTAGAGCTACACTGACATCTTTGATATAAGAAATCTATTAATATAAGCATTATTATAAGAAGCACAAGAGGGAGAAAATAAAGTTTGGTGTATAAAGCAAAGGGTCAGAAGTCTTTGAAAACCTAAGCCAAGATCCACCATTATTCACTATGTGATCATGGGAAAAGCTCTGATTCCTCCGCATGAAAGCTTTTCTGTGTGGTGAATAAAGAGAGGCAAAACAGTGAAAACTTAATTCTTGTCTTCTCTGTGTGACAGAATGTTACTTGTGGCTGTAAAATGAGATGATGGCGACTTTGAAATGTCTAAATGGAGAATGTTAGCATATTTAGGTACTTTAAAGATACTGTCTTCTTCATTTAGTAAAAGAAAACATGAACCCTGTCTAACTTCCTATGTTATTGAGGATGACCCGGGAACCTTGAAGGCTATACTGCTGAGACATAAATTCTGACATACTGTATTGGGCTATGGTAGCTCCAGTTAATTGGTCAGTAAATAAGCATTTATGAAATGCCCGCCATATGCCACTCACTGTGTGACACAAAGAAAGGCAAAAGATAATTTCTCTTCTCAAGAAGCTCACAGTCTAATGGGGAGAAATGACATGTGAACAATTGTGTTGATACAAGACAGTGTATTATAATAGTCCAGGCATAATGATGAGGGACTTCGCTAGGGTGGTGTCAGTATAAGTGGAGAAAAGGGGACATAAATGCCAGATGCACAAAGCTAAAATCAACAGGTTTTGGCAACATATTGGGTAAGAGGAAATAAGAGTTAAGAGGCAAGAAGGAGACCTATTTTGAAAGCCTGGGCCATTGGGATGATCATGGTACCTTCAATGGTCAGAGAAATTGAAAAGAGGAAAAGGATCTTTCAAGGAAAGATGTTGAGTTCTGCTTTGGGCAAGACGAGTTTAAGATGTCTGTCAGACATCCAGTTTAATAGAGAGAGGGAGATTCAAAGCTGTACATGAAGAAGGCATAATAGACCCCGAAAAAGGACTATGTCCTTTGCTCAAGAACAAACCTATTAAGGGTCAGCATCAGGAGGTTTGCATTGAGGTATTTTCCTTTTAGGCCAAACCATCTCAGAAAGTGGTTTACTGAGGTCTGAATTGTTTGTGATCTGTTGGAAACCATAAAAATTAATTCAAAGATCTCACAGCAAATAATGTATCTTTTCCTCTAATAGCACTATGCAAATATGTCCACTGGAATCCCCTAGTTTCATAGTTCCAGGGGACCTTAGAGACTATCTAGTTCATTCTACACCTATACTCTATCAAAATATATCACACAAGTTAGTGTCTGGTAAGTCACATTGAAAATATTTGAAAGGGATTGTTTCTACAGAGAATTTTTAAGTATAACATGAATCGCTACAATATTATATACATTCTCAAGAAAGAATAAAAGGCAAATTATCAGTTTCTAGGATAGCACATCAGCCTTTACTGATGAAATAATGTATTACTATATTCAGGAAGTTATCCCATGCTCAATTTTTATTGCAAAGATACTTATTGAGTATCTGTAAATCAATCTGTTGTATAGTTCCTATGTAGCAGATACTATGCAAGTTTCTGGGGACACCAGACCCAAAATGAAATAGTTCTTACCCTCAAGGAAATTATATTTTATGAGAGGCAATAGCTTTAACACATAAATACAATATCAAGTATAGCATGACTGGTATGGATTTGTCAAACGACTTTCCCAAATACATAGGTCAGGAATACAGTCATTGATACCCAAATGTGAACAAACATTTCTAGAGACTCTTATGGATTCTAAGGAAAAATGAGGAATGATATAATTAAATGCTTCATAACAATTAGAACAATACCTATGTGAAAAGTATAAGCAAAGTGGGATTTTTTAAGCTTGGTTTTCTAGGCCTAGGTTAAATTGTAAACATGAGAAAGATTGATCTTAGCTATGCTGAGTCACGTAGGTTTTGTGCGCTTTGGCTCTAAGCCAATCAGGATCTGAGTCTTTGTTATATATTCTAGGAGGTTTGCATTTTGCTCTGGGGGTTCACTTATCAGAAGGACCTTTTGATTCTCAGAGTTTTGTGCTCTCCCAATCCAGTGGTGTATGTAGGTGGTTGTATTACTCTGTTCAGAAAGTAGGAGCCATGTCTGTTGAATTTCTGAGCTAATTTCTCTGCCTCTATTTTCTACTTATCTGTAATTAACCTGAGATTGCTGACCTATTTAAAAGTTGTCTTTCCTTTAGCAAAGCAGATCAAAGAACCTGTGTTAGCAGGCCATTCTGGGTGCAATACAGTGCTTGCTACTAAAAATGGTCTGCTTCAAGAAGTTCCTTGCTAGAGTTCTTCAAGCAAAGGTTGGATGATAACTTGTGTGGTAGGGGAAAAATAAGATACTGGAAAATGTGACTCAAGATTGAGAAATAAAAGAGGCCAAAAGTTGGAGATTAACCAGATATAAGTGACCAAGACGGCCCCAAAGTATGAACTAACTATATTTTAATGAATAGGAAACTAGTTATTACTGAGATGGGAATCCTTTCTGAATCAACTGTGTATAATCAGAAAATGGACTAAGCAAAGATATAAATTACCAATTTTTTTAAAGGGATGATGGTAAGAATATACAGCAAAGAGTTATAATAAATAAAACTTCACCTATCTAAACCACTTGATAATGCTGAAAAATGTTGGAAATGGAAAAAAGAAAAGACATCAACATTTATTATCAATTTTCTATTGCAGCATAGTGGTCGTGAAAGGTTGTTCAGTTGATGCTGATCAGTTGAATAGTACTGCTCTTCTCTCTCTCCGATCCACTTGATGAAATTATAGGATGTAAGCAACAGGTGATAGAAATAATGATATGGAAGTGAATCAGCTGCACAGCAAATAGATCAAAGGGTCCAAGAAACTATCATAGAATTGAACAATGATTTTTGTTCCCATAAAAGTCATTAATTTACTGTTATAAAATTATACACATGACATTCTTTCAAGTGAAGAAGCATGAGAGTTAAGTCAAACACAAATTTAGAATATAAAACCATTTGTAAGACTTTATGGTACTAAAAGATAGCAATTAAGAAATGAGAGGGCAAAATAAATTTGGTTTGGAGGCTCAGTTAGCTAACTCTTGCCAAAAGCATGTAAAGGTGAAACTTGAAAAAGGACTGATATTGAGTATTAAAATACAAAGAAATTCAGCTATTCTTTTGTTGTTTTTTTTTTTGCCTTTTGCAGAGCAATTGGGGTGAAGTAACTTGCCCAAGGTTACATGGTTAGTTGTTTGTGTGTGTGTGTGTGTGTGTGTGTGTGTGTGAAGTGTCTGAGGCCAGAACCAAACTCAGGTCCTCCTGACTCCGGGGCTGGCATTTTACTCACTGTGCCACTTAGCCGCCCCTAAATTCAGCTATTCTAATAAAAACTCACAATATAAAAATAAAAATACATAAAGGAATAATCATGTTAAATATCGCTTTGGTTTCTAAAAATAAGTCCCTTTTTTTTTTGCTGGGGAAGGCAAGGGAATTGAGGTTAAGTGACTTGTCCAAGGTTACAGAGCTAGCAAGTGAGTCAAGTGTCTGAGCCTGGATTTGAACTCAGGTCCTTCTGACTCCAGGCCTGGTGCTGTATTCACTGAACCTTCTAGCTGCCCCAAAAGAAGTTCCTTTTCAAACAAATTTCTTTACAGGTTTTAATATACATATCAATTTATCTAAATTTACTTTCACATGTTGATTTTTATGAAAGCATAGAAACAGAATTCTAGAATTAGGAGCTTCTAAGGAATATACTCTTTTAGAAATGATAGAGAAGAGGTCTAGAGAGGTGGGATAACTTAACCAGCATTAAACATTTAGCAAGTGCACAGCTCTGCATCACTTAAATCCAATCCATGTGCAAGTCAAGATATCACCCTTATGATGTTACTGGTCCTCTGTGAATGAATGACCACCAACCAACCAACCAAAGCTTTCTACTATTATATGGATTCCCAGTCAAAGATTCCAGTCATAACACAACTGCTAAAAAGGGAGGCTGTTTTCATTCTTGTGTTTTTTTAGAATAAAAGTCTCTCTTTTTAAAACTTAAATTCCACACATTTCAAAGGCTTTCCTTAAAATCTAATTTTAAGTGAAAAATTCAGGAAAAGATGAATGAAATTGCATTCATTTTGTCTTATGTTTTGGACAGTTACATTATAAGGATTGGGGTTAGGAGATGATTTACAGTATTTGTTTCAGTTTCAAAAGCAATGAAAATAATTTGATGTAGTCTTCATGACTTTTTTTTTTACCAATTGGATTAACAAAAAATAGAATCAGAAAGACTCTGAAGTTTCCTCAAACTCTTAGACACTATACTAAACTAGTCATAAAAAACTAATTATGAAAATGTCAAAATCATGGTATTCTATAGAACTTTCTATCAACATTTTGTTTGAGACTTCTTTTGTAATAGCATCAATTCAGCTCACTTTAGGATGTAACAACATACACTGTCAATCTATTTTTCTCTACAGAAGCTAATTAAAATATGATCAGTAATACCAGTGCAAATGGAAGAAAAACTAGTCATTGTTTTAACTTTTACTAAATGATATAATAAAAAGAAAATGTAATCAGAGAGCTTTGCAAGTGGTGCAAATTTGTAAAGCTCATTATACACCATGGGAATTCAGAGAATGTTTGTCTTGGGCCTGATACAGCCTTTCTAATATGAGTAAGATTCCACAGAAATCTGATGAATTCTGCAGACTGGAAGTTTACTGATTGAAAAAATTGGGGACTAGCTTCCAAGGGTACCAAATGTAATCAATAAATGCCTAATCAATGTTGTGTGTATATTCACACAGCAAAATGGTTAATTTTACGTGAAAGCAATAATATCATCAGCTGCCAAAATATTATCTTCAATTTAAACAAAAACAGATCATTATATTTATATTTCTGTAATTTTCCAGATAGTTACCACACTTCTTCACTGTTTGTGTAGACGCATCCTTATGGAAGGCGTCATTTGCAAATAATCACTTGCTTTGCTTCTTAATAGATGCTTCATTTTAAGTTCTTTCAAAATTCATACCTGAATCATAAAAAATGAAGCATCCCCAGTGTAATAAATCGACTGGTATTTATTGAGTACATAATTGTATTCTATTATATACTATAATACATCAATTATATATTAGTATAGAGAGACCTGACTGTCAATTGGTACTATGGGAAATGATCCAAAGATAACTATATATATATATATATATGTATGTGTATATAAACACATATACACATATATAATACACATATACATATACACATATCTATATCTATCTATCTATGGAGGTGTATTGTGTGTATGTGCTTACATACATATACTGCTCTATTTCTTCTAGACTGTAACCTTATGTTCAGGAATAATTTTATCAATAGTCATATTTCTCTCAATGACTAGAATAATATAGTTAATATCATAAATTCTTAATACGTTTGTGATGAGAAAAAATATATATACATGCATATGTAATCCATATATACTTGTATATGCATACATAAACTAACACACATTCCTTGTCTATTTCAGTATCTCTCATTTTACCATTTCAAATTAAAAGCAACACTTTCCAAGATGATCTGCTTTTAGTGACCACTATGAATAGTATTTCTATAATAGCTTTATAATCATAAGGCCCTTTTGAGTTTACAAAATACAGTACTTACATATTACATGAGCAAATGTTAAGAATTTTTAAAGTACAAATATGAATTCTTCACCTCTCTTGACTTCCATGAGGTGACTCTCCTGACTCTCTAACCTTTCTATGTCCACTTAATGTCTGAGTTCCTCAAAGTTCAGTTATGTCCTTGATCTCTCTTTTTTCTCTTTTCTCACACTCGCTTAAAGATCTTGTCTACTCCTATGTCTTTAAATATTATCCTGATGCAGACAGCTCCCAAGTTTTATCTCCACCTTGACATTTCTCCAGTAATATCTGCATTTCTAATTTCATTATCTGACTTTATTCCCTTTCAGCACTTTCAATTCATCATATCCCAAACCAAGCTTAACATATTTTCTTAAAAACCTGTCCCCAATTATGAAAGGTCTTTTTCATTCACTTTCAAAATCTGTTTTTTTTTTCTCTCTGATTCATCCCTCTCCTTCTTGCTTACCTTATATGTGCAATCAATTGTCAAATTCCATTGATTATAGGCAGACCGGATCTTTTGCATCTTCAGTTCCCTTTCTTTTTTTTCCCCTCTTCCCACCTTAATGCAGACGCTCCTTACTATTCGCCTGGGTTACTGTGATAGCTTCCTAATAATTCTTCCTTAAAGTCCGTACTTCACATTGCTACCAGATCCCACATATGCCTGGTCATATTACTTCTATTTGCAAAACTTTATACTGGTTTATTAGGCACCAAATAAAATTCAAATCTCTTACTTTGTCTTCTCCAAAATAACTCGGTATTACACAACCTTCAAGTCTTATTTCCTTTTACTACTCAGTTGATGTTTAAGGCAAATTTCAGTACTGGTTAACCCCAATACATACCTTCTACTTTCTCGTTGCTATAGGTTTGCTCATGCTCCTCCACACATATGGAATATTTTCCCCTGCTGAATCACTGAAATCCTACCACCCCTCAATACCTCCTTAAATAATACATCCGCCACAAAAACCTTCTTGGTTACCCAGTCATAATTTTCTCTTTTAATACTCTGCTGAGCAATTTGTATCTTTTATTCTTTTATCATGTTGTATTATAGATTCTAGAAATTCTGATATATTTTGCAACTACCTGCTTGGATCAAGAATTTTTAGTATTTTGGGGTCATGGACTCCATTGGCTATCTGGCGAAATCTATAAGTCTCTTCTGAGAGTAATACTTTTAAACACATAAAATTAATATGATTACAAAGGAGACCAATTATTATGAATTGCAATTATCAAAATATATTAAAATATTCATGGTACCTAGGTTAAGAAATCCTATATTAGACTATATTTCATACATGTTAGTTAAATTGAACTGAATAAACTTCTTTGTGACATGATCAATAATATAGACAACTAGATTTTTTCCTGATCTTCATGACCTCTTAATCCTTAGTCAAAAAGGGAATTATGCATAAAGGATAGTATAATTTCAAATGTCTACATGGTCTGTCACAACCCAGAGTTTAAGAAATGCCATACGGGTCACAAATGGAAAAAGTTTAAGGAGAACTGGTGACATGAAGAAACCTAACAAAACAACAGCATGATGAACTAAGAGCAGAAAAGGCTAATCCTTGATCTCTTATGCACTATTTCAGTAACTCCCCCTCCACCAATCACTCTACTCTGGGAGAGCTGCACAAGTCAATCCATGGGTTTACAACAGCACTCAATTATACAATGTGGCAGTATTCTTTGATGTATAAGTACTAAGATAGGGAACTAAAGAACATAAGGGAAAGGGTAAGGATTACCAGTATGGGTATATATCCAATAGACATGAAGAAAAAGAAATTGACATCCAGCTAATCCCACAGAACTCATTTTGGGCAGACACTGAGGCCAGTGAATTATAACTTGTCCAGTGTGGAAAGAGTTTGAAACAGCTTCAAAGGGGAAGGATCTGGAAAGTGAATGAATGATAAAGGAATATATTACTAAAATATTGAAAATACTCAAGATGTCAGGAGGAGAGAAACTCATTTAAACTCATTGAACAGACACAAACAAACAGGGAAAATATTATTAACAAAATAGAAGATGACCTCCAGATCATTTCCATGAGTCTAAATATCAGTGAATAAATACCATAAAACAAAGGAAAATGGATCGACCCCTCATTTGATCCTCACAACAACCCTCTGAGGTAGGTGTTATTATTAACACTTTACAGATTAGGAAAGTGACAAACTTTGACGTTGTAACATGTCCCAGGTCACACAGTAAATGTCTGAGGCAAGATTAAAATTCTATTCTTCTTGACTCCAAATCCTGTGTTCAATCCACTGTGATCTTCACAACAACCTTTGACATAGATACACTGTTCCCATTTTACTAATAAGGAAACTGAGGCCAAGAAATCTTAAGTGAAATGCCAAAGATCACACAACTAGTATCTGTGGCAGGACCTGAACTCAGATCTTCCTCACTCCAAGTCCAGTACTCTATCCACTGCCTTATGGTTGAAGAAAGCCTGGATCTGGGCTCAGAAGAAGATTTAGGTTTGAATCTTAGAACTGTCAAATGATTTTGGATAAGGCATTTTTTTTCTCTTTGAAACTTTTGTTTTCTTAACTAAAATTACCACATCAGTCCCTCTACTACTTAGCACATAGGTTTATTATGATGATCAAATAGGATAATGCATTTAAATCATTGTATAAACTTTGACTATTTTGTGTTATGCCACACTTTGTGGCATAACCCATTAGCCTTCAAAAGAGTGTGAAAGTATTTCTAAATTAATTGCCATGGGTGAGATACAGGCAACAACAGAATAATACACTAAATACATACTGGGAATTTAATCTGTT
>NW_027185664.1:11891135-11918540 GCF_028583685.1 Petaurus breviceps papuanus
GGGAAGGAAGACATATAGAAACCAAGAAAACTTAAACCAGGAAGGAAGCACTTTAATAGCTTTAACAATAGCACAAATAGAAATCCCAGGCTCCCAACCCACATTTTATAAAGGGATTCCTCTTCTGATCAAAAGCACACTCAAATGACTTTATTCTCTCTGTGTGTCCGATTAATTTTGAGGTTTCCTGAGGGGTATCTATACATAATGGAAAGCGAAGAAATAGAAAAGATAGTTTTGTGGATACCTACTGTGGGAGGCATTTTAAGAACTAGAAGAGAGAATACAAGCATGAAAAGCAAAAAGAATGGTCAAATAAGTCAGATAAAAGGAGAGAAAGAGTGAGAAGTAAAAGGCTCCTTTTTCTTCCTTCCTCATTATTTCAAATACGTATTAAGTCCCCTCTCCCTTTCTACTTTAATTGGCCATATAACCTTGCTTTCTATTCCAAATTTTTACCATCCTGATGCAAATATTTTCAAAATCATTGTTTGCTGTTAAAAGTCATTGGTACAAAAAAAAAAATGGGAGAGCGAGGGAATACAACAACAGCAAAAAGAAAAAAAACACTATTACCTTTGAAATTTTGTAAAACAAAAAAAAATCATTACCTTTGGGGAAGAAGGAGGAAGAGGAGGAGGAGGAGGAGGAGGAAGGAATCAGAGGAGGAGAAGGAAGAAGAGATGGAGGAAGAGGAAAAGTAAGAGGAGAAAAAAGGAAATAGCCAGGTTTGTTTCCAGGTAGACTGAGACTGGTAGATTGCTTGAGCTTGAAAATTCTGAGTTTATGTCTGACTCCAATAAAAATGAGCCCGAAGGGGCAGCTAGGTGTCGCAGTGAGCAAAGCACTGGCCCCGGAGTCAGGAGGACCTGAGTTCGGTTCCAGCCTCAGACAATTAATACCCATACAAAAAAACTAGCCGTGTGACCTTGGGCAAGTTACTTAACCCGAATTGCCCTCCAAAAAATGCAAAAAAAAAAAAAAAGAGCCCCTGGTGAAGTAGCAAACTAGCCTAGGTAGGAAAGAGAGGAGGTCAAAGCTTCATTCCAAACAGTAAAGGGATAGGCCTATAAACTTAACTTGAATTTTAGGCAACAAAGGAAGACCGAGTATCAAAGTAAATAAATAAATGTTCAACTCATATTTCTAAAATTATGAAATAGGAAAAAATGGCCAGTTAAAATAGAGAGAAAGGGATAGAGGGAAAGTGAAACAAAAATGGAGGAAAGAAAGGAGTTAAAAAGGAATATCTATCTATCTATCTATCTATCTATCTATCTATATATATATATATATATATATATATATACAGGAAAAGAAGTAGTATGAAAAAAAAACATAGGAAGGAGGAAAAGATAGAAAAATAGAAATGTCAAACTTGGCTATCTAGCCCCTCTCCCTACTTTTTCTTATCCTTGACCTAGTTTAAGAAAGTTATTTTCCTACTTCTAGCAGGGACCTAGGGTGTGGCAAACTAGCACTTCTTCCACTCAATTCTCCCCAAACCCCACTTCCAATCTTTTTCTAAATTTTTAGTGTTTTCAGCCTATGACAGCCTCCCTAATATGATATCTTTTCTCTTACCTTCCCCCTCCATTTTTTCAAAGTAAATTACTGAGCAAGTTATTCCCATCATATACATTTTTTTTAATGTGTCATTACTAATTCGTTCACATTAGGAAATTTTTAGATGGGTATCTGCTGCCAATAATAACAGGAAGTAAGGGTAGTTACTGTGATATAGTATACGCAGCCTCCAACTTACTCATGGCTTATCTTCTCAAAATTTATTTGTAAATCTTTTTTTTTTTTTTTTTTTGCATTTTAGAATTCAGTTCCCCTAGAAATGATCAACTTTTTTTTTTTTTACCTTTGGCAGTGTCTATATTAGAAAACCTACCTCAGGCCAGGTGAATTTAAATTAAAGGGCAGATCTAGCCTTGTCAGTCCATACTTCTGGTTTAGTCTCTAGTTTATGTAATGTATGTACTGGACAAGAGATGATGGTGGAATCTATTGGAATATTTAAATATCTAAGGATTTAGAGCTGGAAGGAACGTTGAAGACCACCTAAGCCTCCAAATCCATTTTTCATAAGAGGAAACTTAGGCCTGCAGATGGAAAATGTCTTGGTCAAAGTCCTTTTGGAAGTATTAGAAATAAGATTCCAATCTAGATCCTTGAAATCTGATGATTTTTCTGCTACAATAACTCAAGCTTCTCCCCCCCTCTTTTGGAGGGCAATTGGGGTTAAGTAACTTGACCAAGGTTACACAGCTAGTTTTTGTGTGTGTGTGTGTGTGGGTGTTAAGCGTCTGAGGCCAGAACCGAACTCGGGTCCTCCTGACTCCAGGGACGGTGCTCTTACTCACTGTGCCACCTAGCCGCCCCAATACCTCAAGCTTTCTATGGATGAAATATATCTTAAAGAAGTCTTTTCTAATTTCATGATATAAAAATGAAACAATAAAGTAAAAAACTTCCCACAAAGGATGTTCAGTTTTTCATAAGGGAAGGAATAAAACTCCGGGTGAAACAGAAATGTGGATGATAAAAAGGAAGTTATATCTGCTGCTGCATATAAACCTAACTGCTCATTGATGAAAAAATAAACAAAAGATAACAGCAACAAATGTACATCAGGGATGATTCTGCCTAGTATCTTTATATGCATCTGAGAAGCTGCAGCTCATAACCCTGTGATGCTATTTGTAGAATTTGGGCAGAGGGCTATCACCTTGTTACTAAAAAGTAGCAAAAATCAGAATCCTTTCAAGTCACACACCAACATCTGTGTTTTTTTTTGTTTTGTTTTGTTTTTGCTTTTGGGAGGACAATTGGAGTTGTGACTTGCTCAAAGTTACATGGCTAGTAAGTGTGTCAAGTGTCTGAGGCTGGATTTGAACTCAGGTCCTCCTGACTCCAAGGCTGGTGCTCTATTCACTGTGCCACCTAGCCACCCCATCCTTTCCCCCCACCCCCATCAACATCTGTTGTTATATCTCAAGTCTGAAGGACCTAAAGTGAACCCTGAAAGAAACTTTAACATTTTCATGTGTCACTGACCCCTTTGGCAACCTGCTGATGCTTCTGGACCCCTTCTCAGAAGAATGCTTTTAAATTAATAAAATAAAATACATAGGATTAAAAGGGAAATCAATTTATATTGAAATATAATTATCAAAACAATTACAAAACAAAATGAAATGAAACATAAGTTTATGGAACCCAAGAAATACAGCTTTAAAGTAACATTCCCCTAAGGTTCCCTAAGTTCTTTGTCAGTACTTCAATGTGTCTTCAGGCAATAGACTAAATTTAATAGCCCCTGCCCAACAAATCTCTGAAAATTTAAGATCAAAGCATTTTGGGTCCTTCAACTATTACAGGTAACTTCCTGGATGTCAAATATTCTATAAGTTTGGTTTTAGAGCAACAGATACTGTATATTTTTTTTCAGATCTTCATTTCTTTTGTGACAATAGCTAAACTGATGTGGTCAAAAGAACAACTCTCAGCCAACTCATTTCAGCCAAGAGACCACATGGTATATATGAATTGACATGGCTAACTCTCTATAAAAATCTCATTTAAACGGCGGAACCTGTTTCCTGCAAACATCCTCTAACTCCCCCATGCCTGAGGTTTCTTTATAGCTTCTTTCTCCATATAATCTGCTATCCAATCCCAAGTACTTCGCAGACAGTGGCCTGACGTGATATTTGGAGAGTTGGCCCAGTACACATCTTTTGATTAAATTGATATGGAGGCTCCTGCAAGCACTTTAGAAGCCAAATGTGACTGGAATCTGCCTAATCATCCTTGTTACTATCTGAGAGCAGGGGGGTAATTCATATCACTATGGTAAGCCACTGAAATAATTTCTAGAGTTTGGCAAAAAAAGGATCCTTAAAACCTGATTTGCAACAAGTAGTAGCTGCCAAGTACAAGTATCTCCCCAATCTCACTGTGTTTGCATTGCTTTCTTTCATCCTGGTCAATTTTCTTCCCCAAAGGCATGTTATGATTTTTCTCTTTAAGGAATGTAGTAGTCTCCTCCCCCCAACCATGCATTAGTCAGTGAAATGCTACCTTCTGGTTCCTAATGAGGACCTAAACTATCAGACAGCTCCAAAAGCATTTGCTTCATTGCCAACATACGTAGCACCACATTTTTTTAAAATAGGAATGTTCTTCTCCTAAGTACAAACTGTTTGGATCCTGAAATGCTCTTTTTTTCTTTGAGCTGCATCATCTCAGCATGTTGAAAATGCTCCTTCTTGAATCATAGCCAGCTGGATTTTGAAACAACCAGAGTTGATTCTTTTCAAACATCTGTTGTCATATCTCGAACTTGAAGGACATAAAGTGAATCCTGAAAGAAACTTAAAGTTCAGAGAGGGGCCATCATGTTGAGAAAAAAAAAATGCGTGTGAAATACATGTAAGAAAAAAATGTGTGTCTGCCTTGTCTTGGCAGAGGAGAGAAGTCTCCTGGAGAGTGTCAGTGAGTTACCCAAGAATTTGTACTTTTTTCACTTTTTCTATGAGGATGGCTTCCAGCTTTGGTCTGCTGTCTCTGAAAACGGTTCAGAGACCAGGATTATAGGATTCTGCCAAGCCTGTTTTGTATACATATCCCATCTGCCTTAGAATGCAAACTCAGAGGGTATGGGTGTGTGTGTGTGTGTGTGTGTGTGTGTGTGTGAGTATACATATATATATATGTATATGCACACAGATCTCAAGAGGGAGGAGCAGCATGGTATAGTGGATAGACAGGCAGCTGTGGGTTCAGAAAGAAATGGTTTTAAGTCTTGCCCATCTGTATGTCTCTGATCAATGTCAAATTCTCAGTACCCAAGAAAATTCACTAAGATAATTAGCTGCAAAATACTTGTGATGGTAGGAGGGATTTGCTATTAAGTTATGTTACCCATTCCAATGAAATCATAGATCTGATAAATATGTATGTATACATATACACAAATATTATACACCCATATATACACACATTTTGGTTATATGTATGCTATTGTGTTTACATGTATGCATATAAACATACACATATATACACATGCATATACACAAACATGTATCTGCATCTGTGCATACTAGGAAAACAGAAGTATGTTAACAAGAAATATGACACCAAACCATGAACAACTTTCAAGGAGGCATTGATTGGCAAAGTGATTAGGCTCAGTTTAGAAATAAAAAAGGGAAGTTTTCAATGGAGAACAAAACCAAAATAACCAATACTTTTAGGTAATGAAACAGTGGAAATGACTGACATAAAGTGATAAACAGGGAATTTGGGGTTAAGCATATGGATTAAAAGGTGATTTCAAGTCACAGTTTTACAATCTAGGAAATAGATTTTCTAATGAATTATAGGAAAACCAATTCACAATAATAACTCTCTGCAAATAAAGAGGTTGTTCAATCTGAGTAAGTAATATGTGGTAAAAATAAATTATTTTGAATATGAATTGTATTAGTGAAATGAAAAGGATGGAGTAACATTGAAATTTTTTATACTGAATTTTAATGATAGTAACATGGTTGCCAATTTTGTAATATAGTTTTTTTCTTGCATGATTTTTGAAAATCTTGTCTATTTGGCTGAAATATCTTTTCATTTCTTTCTTTCTCTGAAATATATTCAAAATATATTTGATACAGCTGGAGCAACCCTTGAGTTTTACCTATTAGAAAATACTAGTTCATAGGATTGTAAATCATAATCATAGATCTAGAACTGAAAGAGACTTTAGACATCAAGTCCATTTTACAAATGAGCAAATTGAGGCCCAGAGAAGTAGTGATTTGATTCAGAGGGAGAGAAATAATGTGAGTCTAGGTCATCCAAAGCTCTTTGCATTGTTCCAAAGAGAAAATTATCTCAACTTTGGACCTGGATAAAGCTGAATATATTTTGTATTTTGGGTAGGATTCCATTTTTTCACAGTAGAAAATGAAAATATAGAAATCTTAATATGGTATCTTCTATTTTCCTTAATTTAAGTAGCATAGAAATTTTCCTTTTTTTCTAGCCATATTTCTGATTTTAAAATAATCTATTTTAGAAACAATATATTTAGATGCAAAGACAAAAGCACAATTCAATGTCATTATTATTCTATAGACATTGGAAATAAAAGAATATTCCTAATATCCCACCAGAAATTTTATAGATCAAATGTATTTTTTTAATTACTAATGTGAAAGAGTAAAGAACCACCGGTTAGATTTTCACACCATTCCACCCCCACCCCCACCCCCCAAGATGATGACTACCTAAATCCATCATCTTGGATCTTATTCCTACTTTCAATTCCTCAACTAGCCTTTTGGTGTGATTTGCCTGCTATATATCTGAAAAAAAAAGCAAAAACCAAAAATCTTCTAGGCTTGTGCTTTGGTCTGTGGGTATTTTCCTGTGCTCACACTGTCTTTTATGGTTCTACCATCCCCAGTCACATTTACTTTCATTAGTGATTGAAGAACAGGCCTAGGTAGCTGATGACACTTTCTAACTTCTCAGAGCTTGTAAAGAATGAAACAGGGGTCTATGCCGATATCATGAGCTGACAAAATGGCCATCAATAAATACCAATGAGACAAAAAATCTGCAGTGATCTATGGTTATTTGGCAACTGTATAATTTTTTTTATATGGCTAGAAGAAATATTGAGAAGTGACCAAATATGCTGCCCTCTTTTCAAATGGGACAAATCCTATATATTACATTCATACAATATTCTACTTTGTTGAAAATTATATTGTAGGAGAACTCAGTATACTGAAACTGAAGGCAACAAATACTTTTGAGGAAATTTCCAACAAGTACAGAGCTGATTACCTTTGTGCTATTTACCAAGACACCAAAATCACAGCAATCCTTATTCTACAAAACTTATCTGCTTTAATAGTTGAGATTCCTATGATTGGGGTTGGAGGAGGAGGTCAAGTTTTTGCAATATAGAATATTCTCTTAGGTGTATTTGTGTTGAGCATTTGTGTAGTATTTCATTATGTTGAGATTCTTGTATTTAAGGAATTTTAAAGATGGAAGGAAACAGAAAGTTGTGCCAGTACAACCCTCTAAATTTACACAACCAGGAAACAATTATCTATCAATCAATAAACATTTATTAAGTGTCTACTATGTACCAAGCACTATGCTAAGTACTATGATAGAAAGAAGCAAAAGATAGTCCCTGCCCTCAAGGTGTTTACAATCTAATAGTAAAGACAAACAAGCATATACAAAGCCACCTTAAACAACAAATAATTAGGGAAGGCTTCCATTAGAAGGCAGGATTTTATTTGGGATGTAAAGGGAACCAGGGAGTTCAGTAGTCTGAGCAGAAGAGAGAGCATTTCAGAAATGGGGGACAGTCAAATAAAATGCCTGGAGGCAAGAGATGGAATGTCTTGTTTGGGGAACAGCCCGGAGGCCAGTGTTGTGGATCAAAGAGTATATGTTAGAGAGCAAAGTGTAAAAAGCCTAAAAAAATAGAAGGGGGCCTTAGTTACAAAGGGCTTTGAATGCTAAGCCGAATGTTCTGTATTTGCTCCTGGAGGTAAGTCACTGGAGTTTATTGAGTGGAGATGGTATGGCATGACTTGACCAATGTTTAAGGAAAATCATTTTAGTAGCTGAATGAAGGATGGACTCGAAGCAGGCAGACCCACCACGAGAATACTGAAGTAGTCAAAGCATGATGAGATGAGGGCCTGCACTAATGTGGTGTCAATGTTAGAGAGTGGGGCAGATTCAAGAGATGAAACAGAGGTAAAATTGGCAGGCTTTTCCAACATATTATACATGGGGTGTAAGGGTTCAATACTGAGGGACTGGGAGGGTGATGTTGCCCTCTACTTTAAAAGAGGTTATGAGGAAAGATAATGAGTTCTGTTTTGGACATAGTTCACATATAGTTTGATATGTCTTAAAGGCATTTGGAGATGTGAGATTGGAGGCCAGCAGGAAAGGCAGATTTGAGAATAATCATAGAGATGGTAGTTAAAATTATGGGAGCTGAAGAGATCAGTATATAAAGTAGTATAGAGGGAGAAGAGAAGAGGGTCCAGGACAGAAACATGAGTGACACTGGCAGTCAGAGGCTACGATCTGGAATACAAAGACGTGATATGTTCTTCCTGAGATGCCATAGCTAGCCAGGTGGCAGGACTGAGACTAGAATCTTGGTCTCTTACCTAAATCTGGTATACTTTTAAAATTTACCAGTCTGCCTTATTAATACAAGTCTTGTAATTCCAAAGACAGTATTCCCTCAACTACTGGCACATGCACTGCATACAGTAGATGTTCAATAAATATTAGTTGATCTATTTAATTTAAATTATCTTTACTAAAAAAAGATTTTTTGGCTTTAACTTTTAAAGCATCTTTAGAAGAAAACACAACAGTGTCTAGAATTATTTTCTGGATTCATATGAACACCTAATATGAAGACACTGTCAAAGCAAAGTTGTACATAATAAATTAAAGAGAGCAGTGCACACATCTGGAAGTGAAAAAAAATCTCTGTTCCCCTTTTAGTAGTCTAATTATAACACTGTCCTAATATTGAATGTTTCCAAACAGTGTTAAGAGAAAATAACTGCCATGGTGAGACTAATCAACAGTTGCAGAGAAATTAAAAATAAGAAAACGCACATTCTTTGAGCCAGAGAGAACGTATGAAAGATTCTCTGTAAAGGATAAATGCAGTGATTGCTCCATAAATGCCTTCTCTATAAGTAATAGTTTTAAAGGTTAAATAGATTGCTCTCTTAGGTCTTCTCTGTAAGTAAGAAGCTTAAAGGTTAAACACAGTTGTGTGCAGCAGACAGAGACCTTCCTTCCTTACTGGCAAAATAACGATAGCCACTCAGTTTTCTATTCCTTTTTTGCAGGGGTAGGTGGGTGGGTACTGTTTATCCAGCTAATTTGCAAGCTATATCTTTTGATCATTAATACTTGCTCTTGCCAGCACTGTTTCAATCAGCCATTTTTCTTAATTGCTACTTCATTTCTCTTTGATTGATTCCTTTTGGGATAGATGGATAGATAGAGATAGAGATAGATAGATTAGATAGATAGATAGATAGATAGATAGATATAGATAGATTTTTGTATATACATACATACACAAATTGTAAATAATGATATCCAGGCTTTCCCCTGTTTTTTTTTTTTCAAAATCCTTATTTCATAGAGTTAGGTGACATGGCATATAGATTGCTGTATTTGGAGTTATGACAGACATGAGTTGAAGTTTGACTTCAACCACTTGCTGGCTGTGTGACCAAGGGCAAGTCACTTAACCACCTTTAAGCTCAAAACAAAAACAAAACAAAAAATCCACAACAAAAACTATTTTTCTTTTTATTTAAATTAAATTTTATGTTATTTTTAGTTTACATCATTCATTTCCACAAGATTTTGAGTTACATATTTTCTCCACTCCATATCTACTCACCACACCAAAACAGTGAATCCACTGAATATCCCCTCCCCCTATCTGCTCTCTCCCATATTTTCCCCCATCCCCCCTCTGACTTTCCAGTAGGACACAGTGAAACACTATGCCCCAGTACCTGTATATCTTATTTCCCAGTTGCATGTAAAATAATAATAGTAATATACTTTTTAAGCATCTGATTTTAAAACTTTGAATTCCAGATTCTTTCCCTTCCTCCCTCATCACCCACCCGTACTGGGAAGATAAGCAATTCAATATAGGTTGTACATGTGTTGCTATGCAAAACATTTTCACAGTGGATATATTGTGAAAGATTGACTATATTTCCCTCCAACCTATCCCACCCTCCACACATTCTATTCTCTACATTGATCCTGTCCCTTTAAAAAAGTGTGTGCTTCCAACTTCCCTACCCCCCAGCCTGCCCTCCCTTCAATCATTGCCCCTCTCACCCCCTTGCCCTCTACTCTCCTGTAGGGTGAGATAACCTATTTAGTGTGTATGTCATTCCCTCCTTAAGCCAAATTCAATGAGAATAAGGTTGACTCATTCCCTTTTGCCTTGCTGTTCTTCCCCTCCATTGTAACTGTTTTCCCTTGCCTCTTCTATATGAGATAATTTACCCCATTCTGTCTCTCCCCATCTTCTCTCACTATATTCCTCTCTCCCCTCTTAATTTCACCTTTTAAGTATCATTCTTTCCTATTCAATTGGTCCTGTGCCCTCTATGTATACCTGTACATATATATACACACACTCATATATGTATTCATTTGCCCATATACCCTCCTATATAGACATATATATGTGAGTGTGTATATATACATTTCTATTCCCTTCAATTATTTTCATACTGATAAAAGTTTCATAAGTTACAATTATCATTTTTCCATGTACAAATGTAAATATTTTTATGTTTGATAAATTCCTTATGATTTCTTTTCCTTGTTTGCCTTCTCATGCCTCTCTTGCTTCTTGTATCTGAATGTCAAATTTTCTATTCAACTCTGGTTTTTTCATCAAGAATGCTTGAAAGTCCTCTATTCCACTGAATGACCATATTTTCCCCTGAAACATGATACTCAGTTTTGCTTGGTAGGTGATTCTTGATTTCTTCCCAGCTCCTTTGACTTCCAGAATATCATTTTCCAAGCCCTTCAATCCCTCAGTTTAGAAGCTTCCAGATCCTGTCTTGTCCTGATTGTGTTTCCACAATATTGAAATTGTTTCTTCCTCGCTGTTTGTAATATTTTCTCCTTGATCTGGGAACTCCAGAATCTGCCTATAATATTCCTAGAAGTTTTCTTTTGGGGATCTTTTTCAGGAGGTGATTGGTGGATTCTTTCAACCTCTATTTTGTCCCCTGGTTCTAAAACATAAGGGCAATTTTACTTGAGAATTTCTTGAAGGATGATTTCTAGGTTCTTTTTATTAATCATGGCTTTCAGGTAGTCCAATAATTTTAAATTATCTCTCCTGGATCTATTTTCCAGGTCAGCGGTTTTCCCAATGAGATATTTCAAATTGCCTTCTATTTTTTCATTTCTTTCAATCTGTTTAATAGTATCTTGATTTCTCATAAAGTCACTAGCTTCCATTTGCTCTAATCTAATTCTGAAGGAATGATTCTTTTTAGTGAGCTTTTGAGATTCTT
This sequence comes from Petaurus breviceps papuanus, assembly GCF_028583685.1. Taxonomy (NCBI): domain Eukaryota; kingdom Metazoa; phylum Chordata; class Mammalia; order Diprotodontia; family Petauridae; genus Petaurus; species Petaurus breviceps. The sequence continues at coordinate 11,902,286 of NW_027185664.1, forward strand.
CTTCCATCTGGCAAATTTGGCTTTTTAAGGCATTCTTCTCCTCATGGGCTTTTTAAGCCTCTTTTACCATTTGAGTTAGTCTATTTTTAAGGTGTTATTTTCTTCATTCAGGTTGTTGACTGTCATTTCATAATTTTCTTGCATCATTCTCATTTCTCTTACCAATTTTTGCTCCATTTCTCTTATTTGGTTTTCAAAATCCTTCTTAAGCTCCTCTATGGCTTGTAAACAGCACATATTTATCTTGGAAGCTTTTGGTGCGGGACTTCTGACTTTGCTGTCTTCCTCCTGTTTCATGCTTTGATCCTTTTTGTCCCCAACATAGGACTATAAAGTTGGATTATTGTGCTTGCTTTGCTTCCTTTGCTAGCTCATGGTGCCACTCAGTTACTTGACTTTTGAGTTTTTTGCCACAGTAGAACTCTAAAACAGAGAGGGATGCTTTGTCCCAATTGCTGGGGTTTTCTTAGTTGCTGGAGCTATTTGTTGGTTGCCCTCTCTGAAGCCTCAACATGCTCTGGCAAACTGGTCAGGACCTCCACCCTAGACAGTGATCCAGATCCAAGCAAGTTAAAGCAAGAGTGATTATCCCTCAGACTGTTTGCTTGGTCCCCCTACAATCTGCAGGCCAGGAGTTCTGAAGCAGCCAAGCAGCGGCGGCTGCACAGACAAAGCACCTCAGCTGCTTCTCCCTCCTGGGGGCAAAGGCTGGACTGCAATCCAAACTCCCTGTTCCCAAAGTCCATACTGCACTGACCTCTCACTCTGTCCTTAGCATCTATGGGTTGATAATTCTGGAAACTGACACAGCTGCTGGTGATCTGAAATCCATCCATCCAGTGGCTCCAAAAACTATTTTTCAAAGCAAAAATTAACTCAAACATGTGTAACCTTGATCAAATCACAGTCTCCCTGGGTCTCAGTTTTCTCATCTATAAAATGAGGAATTTGAATTAGGTGATATTGGGGATCCCTTCCAGCTCCAGGACTTGGGTTTCGTGATCTTTCTTACTCTTTGAATCTAATTTTTCTACCAGCAGTTATGTCATGAGTAAAAATTTTCCTGTGCTAGGTTTTGCCAATACTCATGAGGTCAACAACTTATGACACCCCCCCAAAAGCAAAGGCAGAATTGATAGTATAGCAGTAAGTATAATCTTCAAACAAGAAACATATTTCTTACCATTATATTAGTGTGCTAGTTCTCTCAGATTTTTCTTCTCATGTGGTACAATGTAATACACGTAAATACATACACATATATACATGGGCACACACACATATATACACGCACATATGTTCATAGATATAACTGTACATATACACATATATCCATACATACACACATGCATACATATGTATATGTACATTGTATACATCTATACACAAACAAAAGACACTGGAGACCAGAAACTTAAAGTCAACATATAAACATTCATTGGGATCAATGTATATGTCCAGAAGAAGTAGAATCATTCAACATGAAAAGCAAACAATTTAACCATCCAACTCTACTGCTACCCTTATGATAAACACTGAGTTCATATCTGGTCCCTGGTCCCATTTGTATGAGTTTCCTAATCACCTGCCAGGAAAGAGAAACTTTAATATAATACAATTTAGGAATAGTAAGCAATCAATAGTTCAAGGTCTAGTCGTTCCATTTACTAACTCTGTGAGTTTGGATAAGTCAGTTCACCTTTGTGCACATCAGTTTCCTTACCTATGAAAGAGGTAGTTGGACTGGATGGTCTCTAAGGCACATTCCAAATATATATCTATCATCCTATTGTATAGAGAAAATGCAGGATTTTCTCATGTCACTATGTCTTCTTTATGTGAGTTTGACAATCCTCCTTCTTTGGATTATATTTTTATTGTGGAGAATGAAGTTTACATCTCCAAGAATAGGTGAGAATCAGAGGGTTAAATCAATTGGTACCAACCCCTCTAACAATTCACGTATTTTTAATGAAAAGGAAAGGGGTTGATAGTTCTGGGCCATCAGTCATGCCTCCCTGTAATTTCTAATTACTGCTTTTATTTGCTTTCCATTATTGGCTCCAAACTACATATTAGTCAGTCAATCAATCAAGTAATCAACCAAGAAACAGTGATTGAACTTTCACTATGTACAAGGGCTTGTGCTAGGCATTTCTTTTTCAGAAAAGGGAAGTATAAGATATTGGGATCCAAATAATTACAGTATAGTTTGAGATACAATGATATACATAGCAAGCTTTAGGGTCAATGGCTATATCAAGAAGGCATGAAGTCATTTAAGATGAAAAAAGAACAATTTAATCATCCAACCCCTTTTACTACATCATGATTAAACATTGAGATCATTTAACATGGTTTGCATTCAGTCTGACTTTCCTGAAGCATCATTCCAAAAAAGAGTAGCTGTATTATAACTGTGATTTGAGAAATAGACAGGAAGCAAGGCTGTCCCAGGGACCTTTTCCTTTTTAAGTAGTTATTGCCAAAAGGAAAATAGTACCAGCTAACATGTCATTCCTAAGAAGTTTACATTTTCTAAAGAGTAAGAGAGAAAACAGACTTCAAGAGGAATAATGTGAATGAAGTATATGTTTTCCAGCAGGGATAATGATTCTCTTAATTGTGAGTTACTAGGCAAAATTCTGCAAAGAAATAATGAACAGACATTGGGTAACTAAATAATAAATAGCAGTCACATTTATTCTTTAGTATTTTAGGGGGGAAATGCAAAAAATACATTGAGAATATACTCAATATTCTTTCCATGTCTGTGGCCTTCTTTGAAATGAAATCACATGGCATAATGTCATTTGATGTTATGCATCCAATAACTCTTTAAATAACATTATTAATATTAGAAACAAAAAGAGCTGAAACAGGGTAACCAAGGGAAAGACTTCTCCATACTGATGAGCTATGTCTCACAAAGGGTAAGAACTTCCTCTTGTTCCACATATTTGACTTGCATTAGTAATAATATGTATCCATTAATAGGAGAGAGGAGACTAGAAAATTATCAATAGCTCAATGCTAAACCATCTATCTCTTGTCAAATATGAAATAATTTTTATTTATCACGAGATTTAGATGTTAAGTAGAACTGTCATCTCACTAAGACTGTCTGTGTCTGTATGCTGCTTTTCAGCATAGAGTAGTGGAGGGAAAAGCACAGGACAGAGAAGGCAGAAGAATTGGTTAAAGGGCTAGTTCTTTATTAGCTTGGTATATGAACTTGGGCTCTATGTCTTACATATAATAAACTCTCAGTATAAACATCTGAATGTAGAATAGACTTGACCTGTCTGGCCTCTCGTTTCCTAATCTGCAAAATGAGGGGACTGGATTAAAATGAGCTCTAAATTCCCTTCCCACATCCTATGATTTTGCAGATGAAAATGATCCTAAACCACATCTGTAGTGATGATTTCAATAACCATTCTTTCCTAGTTTTTCATATGATTAAATGAAATCACTTAATTAATCTGTTCATCGTTAGATTCCTAGACAAGAAGATATTTTCAGGACTTCCATAGTCTATTTCCTTGATAGCCTTTTAAAGAAACATTGACCTTCCTAACAAAAAGAAAAAGAAGCAAAGAGAGACAAAAAGGTGGAGACAGAGACACAGAGAGACACACATACTTTGGATTTAAATCCTACCTCCTAGACATATTAACAATGTAACTGTGTCATACCTAGAACGTCAAATACATGTGCACATATACACACATATATACATATAAATTATCATCTATCTATCCATCCATCCATCTATCTATCTGTCTGTATGTCTATCCATCCATCTATCATCAAAGGACCTACGGAAATCTTGGTAATGTATTCAGCAAAAAAAGTGATATGGTACAGCAGAAACAGTATTGTCAAATCAGGGGGACCTGAGTTCAAATAATTACCCCCTCCCCTTCTCAGTGTTTGCTATCTTTGTAACTTTGGGCAAGTCATTTAACTTCTATTATTAACCTAGTGTCCCCAAGTGTAAAATGGGAAAAGGTACACAGACTATATGGTCTCTGGGGTGTCTTCAATGATTTTTGGCCTTTTATCTTTTTATAAATTATATGGGAATTTATTCTGAGTGTGGCTATAAACAAAAGAAAGAACTTAAATGATTACTTGGGAAATTCATACCTAAATGCTTTTAGATGAAATACATAAACATATATATGTAGGAATACATATATGGGTATGACTATATATTGATAGCCACACATACACAGAAAATTAAGGCAAAACTGAACCTTTCTTTTGCCTTACTTCCCACCTATTTTTCTGTCATATAAGCATACCATCAACATCCAAATGAAAACTTATTCAACCATCCAGATACAAGTCCAAATACCTACATGCTTGTCATTTGATAGGGAAACAAAATTAGGTAAATATCCGAAATTAATTGATGCTGTTCAAATGTTTGGAGTTGGGGAATTCATATCTACATTGGGCACTGCTGACTACATTCATCTTAATGCTAGGTGCATTGGAAACAACATTGGCATTCTTGGAAGAGTTTGCATTAGTATATGGGTGCTAAATTGAAATTGTACTGAATGATATTTAAAAAGCCTTTGCAAAGCTACTTTTTCTTTCTTTTCATTATACTGACTGAGGACTAACACTTTAAATTATAAGAACAGATTCTATCTGTGGGCTCAGTTTGTGGATAGATTTTAGGCATTTGTATTTAGGGATTTGTATATTGTATGGGGGGGTACATCTTTATTTTCACTAACCACCTAATTTAGCATTTCTTTAAAGTATGACCTCACCAGGCTGCCAAAAGAGTAGATAACACCCCCCCCCCTTTCTTTCACAGATTAAGACCTCCTTATCTAGGCAGTTACAGCAAAGAAAAATAATACTGTTCACAATGCCAGTTTCTGTTTTGTTTGGCTATTTTAGGTGAAATTTTATTTTATCTCATTTGTTTGGTTTTGAGTAGGGAATAGAGATAATTATTTATGAATTATTTAGATATTTTTATAGTAGTCACTTTATTATTTCTTCTTTCTTGTCATAGAACTTTCTGAAATATGTTTCCAAGTCTCATAGTGTAACAAAAGTGCATAATTTTAATATCTTATGTAATTGTATGTTCTATGTTTCATCTCGTTTTTTCCCCAGAGCATCATTTCTTTCCATGTCAGTTTATTACAAAGACTCAGACTCCAAAAAAGGTGATTTTGTTTTTGTCGTTATGCCTGTTGTTATCTTTCTGGCTTCAAAATAAGGTTTCTGGGGATTTCACTGCATCAAAGACCAAATCCCATAGCGATGTTCTATGTCTTGAATTTGGGTGGTGGTGGGGAGGAAAATGATCTTAGAAGCCTGGTTAGGAGACTAAAAATATCCTATTAGAGGGTGAAAATGCAATTTAATTTAGATTATAACAACTATGATAATATTGCTGCTAAGCATCTGGTGAAAGTGAGACTGCAATATACATGGTGCCAAACATTCAGCTGCTTCTAACTAAGTGAGCTATTTGATATGACTTGTGTAGATAAAGCACAGGTGATTGAAATTTGTAAGTTTAACTCGATGTTCTGGTATCATGTATACTATAAGTCACACAGACAGGGCAAACAAGTATCTAATGATGCTATCTAATGAAGGTAATGGATTATTCATGCTAAACAAAAACAAACCAAATCTCAAACCCAAAAGTTTGTTCTTTAAAACCAGATTTTTTGTTAGTTTTTGCTTGTTTCCTTAATTACACTACCCATTTTTCAAAAAATTCTTATTGATTTCTTTTTTATATCACCTATATTTCCCGTGGCAATCCTCTAAATCTTCTCAGAGAGCAAATAAGGAAGAATGATGCCTTTTTATCTCTTTTCTGTAGCAAAGCTTAGGTATAATTACACAACATAAAGTTTCAGTATTTTTTTCAATTAACATTATTGTAGTTGTGACTCGTATTACAGTTGTTTGACTTTACTTGTTTCATTTGGCATCAGTTCATATAAGTGTCCCCATGGATCCCTGCATATATCATATAAACTATTTCACATAGCACAGAATTACATGGATAATTGTCCCAATATTTCAGTCATTTGGATAGCCTTTTATAATCATTGTGTTAAGAAGGGATTGCATCATGGAGGCTAGGTGGCACAGTGAATAGAGCACTGGCCCTGGGGTCAGGAGGACTGAGTTCAAATCTGGTCTCAGACACTTGACACAATTACTAGCCATGTGACTTTGGGCAAGTCAAAATCCCAATTGCCCTCCAAAAAGCAAAAAAAAAAAAAAAGGGATTGTATCACCGGAGGCTGTGCCAATATGCAGCCAAATAAATTCCCACAATTTCAGCTAAATTGTACATTTGCTCCACTTGAATGCTCTACCTAGATTAACACAAAATCAATCTGACTGCACCACAACTAGATAAATCGAGAACATGGACTCTAGTGAATTAAAATCACCAATTTCTTGTATATCCAGGGTTTAAATTGTTAATGGAAAGCATTAGTTGGGGATTTTCTTCATTTGTGTTTTAAAGAACAAAATGGCTTAAAAGATATACTGAAGCATTTTTATCCTTTAAGTTTCATAGTTTTAGCCTCTGGAATTAGTATGTGAATTTTCTTCCTGAAATCCTATGAGACTGAAAGTTAATGAAAAAAATATACTCAAAAAAACAGAACAGGATTTCACAGTATTTAGGATATTGATCGACACCTCAACATATATAATAAGCCACACACAAAATATTCCATCCTTCATTAAGACATCAATAAAATCAAAAGTAACATTAAGTGTATCTCTATAGTATTTTCTTAAAAACAATGTACTTGGAACAGAAGTTTCAGGTGTCTGATCCAAAATAAGCCAGACAAAAACTAATGCTCTTAAGAGAAAAACAACAATGACAACAGCTCTTAGCAAAAGTATTAATTTTTGTCCCTTCTATAATTTTATCATAAATATTAATTGCTGGTTAATCAAAACCTCATACATTTTGGAAATTATAATTCTGTGATAATATCTATTGGATATGGTCTCCTCCCAGAAAAAATGGCACAGATACGTTTTACATATACTTATAAAATGCAAATGCCCTCAATTCCCTTGAAAAAAATTAGTAGATTATAGAACTTAGTCAAGAAAGAAGTAGATGGTAGAAAAATTAAAAGAAATTATCCTCTGATAAAATGTTTGTATCTCTAAGTAATGAGGATATTTAAATGATAAATTACTAGGTAAAAAAATGGTAATGATAATCCAGGAAAATTTTAGTTTAAGTAGTTATTTAGAGTTAAAAGCAAGAACATTATACTAATTAATGTATTTGCTGATGTTTATTCATTATTTACCTATATTAATCTGAGGTGGACTTTAAGTGTTGAAAAAAGGTAGCATGTCATTGGGTAACTAGATAGAATCCTTGTCTTGGGGTCAGGAAGATTTAGAATCGAGTTATCAAAGTAGCATATATGGGTGGTATGATCATGGGTAAGTCATTTTATCTCTCACTGTCCCAAGTAATCTCTATGACTAGAATTTTGGGAAACTGGATGCACTTTTCACTGGTGAACTCACATTATGCCACTAAGGAAAGTGGTCTAGGTTTGTAGTCTGAGAAATATTCTCAGATTATAAACCTAGACCAGAGAAGTGTGGATATTCTGACTCCATAAAGTTCTCTTTGGATCATACTCCTTCAATACACTGAACTTCACAATGTTCCAAGTATCTTTACAAAATTTAGTCAACTGGGGCATAGAATAATGATATTGATTCTTTCAAAAATTATGTCTTTGATAGCAAGGGAAAAATATCTTTTCATGTTTCATATCATTTTCAAATATTATTTCCATCTTCATTACATTCATTGATGCGCATTCTATGCTACAAATTTAGCATAATCTATCTAAATCAGAAGTTCTTAACCTTTTTGAGTCAAAACATCATTGTTATTTTTGGTGAATGTTTATGGATACCTAAGAATAATTTTATATTGCTTTTTGGAGGGGAGAAGGCAGGGCAATTGGGGTTAAGTGACTTGCCCAAGGTCACAAGGCTGGTAAGTATGTCAAGTGTCTGAGGATGGATTTGAACTCAGGTCCTCCTGACTAGAGGGCCAGTGCTCTATTTACTGCACCACATAGCCACCCCTATAATTTTTAAATATATAAAATAAAGTAAATAAAATTTCAAAGTAAACCTCTTATATTGAAATGCAGTTATTTGTCTATCTCCACTAATCAACATATATACACACATAAATACATGAACATATATGTGAATGTTCTTGTACATAAAAGTTCATTGGTCCCAGGTTAAGAATGCATGGGTTAAGAAAAAGAAGGGCTGTACTAATATACAAATTAGGGATGTCTTCCAATGAACTTGATTATCATATATCTGAAAAACTAAAAATCATAAAGGAATATACCTCACATACACATGCACATAACTTGGGATGCAGTAAGAGCAAACTGTTTACATCCCTATATGAGAAGTTGATACCTGTCAACATTGAAATTTATATGATTATCACGAGCTTTAAAAGGGATATACATAGATAGAGGGTGTGGATATAAATGAAGTAATCTGATGATAAAAATAAAACCATATTAAGGGGTTCAAAGGAAATGTAATGGGATAAAAGGAAAGGATGAGGCAGAAAAAGGTAAATTATGCCATACAAAGAGGCATAAAAACATAGAGGGAAGGAGAGAGGGAGATCAACATCATTTGAACATTATTCTCATTGGTTCTGGTTCAAAGAGGGATCAACATAGTCAATTAAGTTTAAGATTCTAAAGTGAAAAGACACAAAAACTCATTATAATAGAGGGAAAGGAGGGAGAGAGAGGAGCACTATATAAAATATGGTTTGATGTCAAAGAGTGAATAACATACTCTGATAAGGATAAAAATTCATTATGCCCTATAGGCAGTAGGAGGGGTAAGGGGGGAGTGGCATAAGAATGGTAGGTTATAAGTGAGGGAAATAGTAGTAAGGGGAAAAAGTAGGTAAAGAAGAGGGGGTCACAGGGAGGGCTTCTGAGGGAGGCAGTGAGCAAAAGTAAAACCTTTAAGGAGGGGAAGGGAGAAGGAAGAAACAAAAACATAAACAGGGGAAGGAATAGGATGGACAGAAAGAGACAGATAGTAATCATTATTGTGAATGTGAATGGGATGAACTCTAACATAAAACAGACAAAACAGAGGTGGATAGCAGAATGGATTAGAAACCAAAATCCTACAATATTCTGTCTACAAGAAACACATTTCAAACAAAGGCATACACACAGGGTAAAGGTAAAAGGCTGAAGTAGAATATATTATGCTTCTGCTAAAGTAAAAAAAAAAAGGGGGTAGCAATCCTTATCTCAGATAAAGCAAAAGCAAAAATAGATGAATTAAAAGAGATAAGAAAGGAAACTATATCCTGCTAAAAGGCACCACCAAGAATGAAGCAATATCATTACCTAACACATATGCACCAAGTGAAATAGCATCCAAATTCCTAGAGAAGAAGTTAAGGGAATTAGAGGAAGAAATAGATAACAAAACTATACTAGTGGGGGATCTTAATCTCCTGCTCTCTGAACTTGATAAATCTAACCTCAAAATAAGCAAGAAAGTAGATAAGGAGGTGAACAGAATTTTAGAGAGGCTAGATATGATAGATCTCTAGAGAAAACTGAATGGGGATAAAAAGGAATATACCTTCTTCTCAGCAGTACATGGCACATAAGTAAAAATCAACCATGCACCAGGGCATAAAAACCTCACAATTCAGTGCAGAAGGGCAGAAATATTAAATGCATCATTCTTAGATAATGATACAATTAAAATCATATGCAATAAACGGCCATGGAAAGATAGACTAAAAACTAATTGGAAACAAAACAATTTAATCCTAAAGAATGAGTGGGTCAAACAAGAAGTCATAGAAACAATCATTAACTTCATTCAAGAGAATGACAATAATGAGACAACATAACAAAATTTGTGGGGTGCAGCAAAGACAGTTCTTAGAGGAAGTTTTATATCCCTGAGTGCATACATGAATAAATTAGAGAAAAGGAAGGTCAATGAAATGGGCATGCAATTGAAAAAGCTAGAAAAAGAACAAATTGAAAATCCACAATTAAATACTAAATTAGTAATAATGAAAACCAAAGGAGAGATTAATAAAATTGAAATTAAGAAAACTATTGAATTAATAAATAAAACGAAGAGCTTATTTTATGAAAAAAAATAAAATTGAGAGACCCTTGGTCAATATGATAAAAAAATAGAAAGAAGAAAACCAAATTATGAGTATCAAAAATGAAAAGGGTGAATCTACCTCTAATGAAGAGGAAATTAAAACAATAATTAGGAGTTATTTTTGCCTAATTGTATGCACATAAATTTGACAATCATAGTGAAATGGATGAATATTTACAAAAATATAAGTTGCCCAGATTAACTGAAGAGGAAGTAAATAAATAACTCTGTATCAGAAAAAGAAATTGAACAAGCCATCAGTGAACTCCCTAGGAAAAAAAAAATCTCCATGGCCAGATGGATTTACTAGCAAATTCTATCAAACATTTAAAGAACAATTGATTCTGATATTCTACAAAGTATTTGGCAAAATCAATGGAGTCCTACCAAATTCTTTTTATGACACAAATATGGTACTGATACCTAAATCAGGAAGAGATAAATGGAGAAAGAAAATTATAGACCAATTTCCCCCATGAATGTAGATGCAAAAATTTTTAAATAAAATATTAGCAAAAAGATTACAGCAACTTGTCACAAGAAAAATAATACATTTTGATCAAGTAGGGTTTATTCCAGGAATGCAAGGATGGTTTAATATTAGGAAAACCATCAGTATAATTGATCATATCAATAATAAAACTAGCAGAAACAACATGAATATTTCAATAGACGCAGAAAAGGCTTTTGACAAAATACAACCTACATTTCTATTAAAAGCAATAGAAAGTATAGGAATAAATGGAGCCTTCCTTAAAATAATAGGTAGCATCTATTTAAAGCCATCAGCAAATATTATATGTAATGGGGATAAGCTATAAACATTTCCAATTAGATCAGGGTGAAACAAGGGTTCCACTATCACCCCTCTAATTCAATCTGGCACTAGAAATTTTAGCAGTAGCAATAGGAGAAGAAAAAGAAATCAAAGGAAACAAATTAGGCAAAGAAGAGACCAAGCTATCACTCTTTGCAGATGATATGATGATATATTTAGAGAATCAAGTAAAAAACTACTTGAGACAACAAATAAATTTGGCAACGTTGCAGGATATAAAATAAACCAACACAAATCCTCGACATTCCTGTATATTTCTAATGAAATTCAACAGCAAGAGATAGAATGAGAAATCCCATTTAAAGTTACTGTAGACATTATAAAATATTTGAGGATCTATCTACCTGCCAAAACAAACCCAGTATCAATGTGGACACAAGCACAAAACACTTTTCAAACAAATAAAATAAGATCTAACTTATTGGAAAGACATCATTCATGGCTAGGTTGAGCTAATATAATAAAAATGACAATTTTACCTAAATTAAATTATATATTTAGTGCCATAACCATCAATTTACCAAAAAAACTACTTTATAAGCTAGAAAAAATAGTAACAAATTTAATTTGGAAGAACAAAAGGTCCAGAATGTCAAGGGAATTAATGAAAAGAAATGCTAGGGAAGGTGGCCTCGCTATACCAGATTTTAATCTATATTATAAAGCAACAGTCATCAAAACTACTCAGTACTAGCTGAGGAACAGAGCAATGGATCAATGGAATAAATTGGGTACACGAGACTCAGCAGTCAATGACTATAGCAATCTACTGTTTGATAAACCCAAAGACCCCAGTTTTGGGGATAAGAATGCACTATTTGACAAAAACTGCTAGGAATATATTATGGCAGAAACTGGGCATGGACCATTATCTAACACCATATACCAAAATCAAGTGTAAATGGATTCATGATCTAGATATAAAGGCTGATATTGTAAATAGTCTGGGAAAGCAAGGAATAATGTACTTGTCAGATTTATGGAGAGGGGAAGAGGTTTTGACCAAACAAGTATTAGAGAGCATTATAAAATGCAAAATAGCTATTTTTGATTTTATGGAATTGAAAGCTTCTGTACAAACAAAGCCAATGTAACCAAGATTAAGAGGGAAGTGGAAAATTGGGAAAGAATTTTTACAACCAATGTCTCTGATAAAGGCCCCATTTCTAAAATATACAGAGAATTAAGTCAAATCAATAAGAATATAAGTCATTCCCAATTGATAAATGGTCAAAGGATATGAACAAGCAGTTTTCAGAGGAAGAAATTAAAAATACCTATAAGTATATGAAAAAATGCTCGAAATCACTATTGATTAGAGAAATGAAAATCAAAACAACTTTGAGGTACCATACCTCACAAGTCAGATTGGCTAAGGTGACAAAACAGAAAAATGACAAATGCTGGATGTGGAAAAATTGCAACACTAATACATTGCTGGTGGAGTTGTGAACTGATTGAACCACTCTGGAGAGCAATCTGGAACTATGCTCAAAGGGCTATAAGTAATTTCATACCCTTTGACCCAGCAATACCACTTCTAGGATTGTATTCCAAAGAGATCATAAAAATGGGAGAAAGACCCATATGTACAAAAATATTTATAGCAGCTCTTTTTGTGGTGGCAAAGAATTGGAAATCAAGGCGATGCCCATCAATTGGGGAATGGCTGAATAAGTTGTGGTATATGAATGTAAATGGAATACTATTGTGCTGTAATAAACGAGGAGCAGATGGACTTCATATTTACCTGGAGAGGCTTATACTAACTGATGCTGAGTGAGAAGAGCAGAACCAGGAGAAATTTGTACACAATTACAGACACAACGTATGTGTTATGACCAACTTTAATAGACTGGACTCTTCTCAGCAATGCAGGGTTAGGTCAACTCCAAAAGACTTATGATGGAGAGAGATGTCTACATTCAGAGAAAGAACTAGAAAGAACAGAGTTTGAACGCAGATTGAAGCAAACTACCTGCTCTCTTTCATTTTCTTGTTTGGTTTGTTTCCTCTTTTCCATTATTCATTCTATCCGATACAATCTTTCTTTATAACCTGACTAATGTCTAATATGAAAGCATTTGCAGTTCCTATACTTGATTGTATGCCACCATGGGGGGGGGAGTGGGGAGGGGAGGGAGAGGAGTAAAATTTGAAACTCAAGGAATTGTGGAACTGAAACTTGTAAAATAAAAATGAGCAAACAAATTAATAAAGACCAAAAAAAATTAAAAAAAGCAAAAAATAAATAAAGGAATATACCTTTATTTTTTTATTAGCTCTCTTTCATGAGTCTTTGCTGTTCTCACAATATGTGTGATGGGATTTTTCTTAAGTAACTGTATTCTCCATAAGTGTCATTGCATTTGATCTCATTTTTGATCCAAGGGTATTATTCATCTGTGCAAACCCTTCCTGCATGACTCTTTCATTTTGTTTTCATTTTTTTTTTGTGTGTTTGGAGAGCAAAATATAAATTGGAAAATATTGTAATGTATACTTCTCTAGAGAGAACAATGCTGCTATTAGAACTATGAATATAGACATATATCTTCTTTACAGCATCTAGCTTTCTTTGTACATAAATATTTTTAAAAACCCGCAAAGCCATTCTCTGATTTTAAAAAGATATAAGTTTTATTTTGAATCAGTCAGAGTCATTTCTGCACATATAAATCCCGTCTTTGTGTTTCCTATCTTGTTCTTTTAAAAAATAAAGTATGAAACTATCTCCTTAAAAGTCACTGCCCCTCAGCCAAAGCATAAATTGGTCTTTCAATTAGATGTATTTTAAATATAATATAGATCTAAGACTCTTGTTTTTTTTAAAGTCTAGCGTTTATACGGAGATAAATTTATGTGTGAATTTGTACAGTTATTTTCCCCAGTTAGAATGAGAATAGATTTTTTTTAATACTTGTAGCACATTCTAAAGTTAAATTTCAGAAAATATGGATGGAATTTTCATAAGTTTTGTACAACTGGGACTAAATCAGTTTTTATCACATTGTTAAAATGAGATTTTATTGTGAACAACATATTATGTTTGCACAAAATGTTTATGTACCACTTCAACATGAATTCTTTTTTTATAGATCCTAGCAATTTAGTACTTGAGTTTCTAGGAGGTTTTTAGGGGAATTTGGGCAGAAGTTAAAGATAATGGGGTCTGAAAGAAATGGTAGAGGATAATTGCTGATTTTAGTTAAGAATCAATGGGAACAAACACCCTATCTCTAGTGGGTTTTATTGCTGTATGAGGAAGATGTTCCTTACATAAATCCCTAAGTTTGCCTTCTTATGAATTCCACCCATCACTCTTTGTTCTGCCCTCTTAGACGAAGCAGAGCAAGTCTTCTGATAGTTGAAGACAATCATTAGTCCATGTGTTTAAGTGTTCTGTTCTAGAGACTAACCTCCATAGAGAAGACATACAACTGACCAGAAGAATTTCTCACTTTTTTGTCTTTCTCATCCACAATATACTTTCTTAACATTATAAAGTTAAAGAAAAAATGTTCTATTCTGTGTGAAAATAAAATTTGCAAATATGAGATGCTACATATAACATGCTAAGCAGACTACTATTCTCACTTATAAATATATCTTTTGATATATTTTTTGAGGAAAAAATATTGAGAGGAAAGAATAGAATGAGTTAGAATGAGAATAATATTAGTCTACATTTATATAACAGTTTTAATATAATACCTCATTTAATTCTCACTGAAGTCCTCTGAAGTAGGTAATATGAGGTAATACAGTAAAAAGATCACTGTATTTAGAGACAGAGAGCCTAGGATTAAACCCTCTTTCTACTATTTACTTTTACCTGTGTGATTTAGGCCTTGAAGATACTTAATCTGTACTTTCTCTGGATTTGAGTTACATATTTCTACATCCAATTGCCTAATTCACTAATTGCTACTAAACAAATGATATATACTTGTATACAGTAAAGATTCTCATTAGAATCTTAGCAGACCACTTCAAAATTATTTCAACCTGGACAATCAAATAAATTGAGGCTAGGGATTCACACAAAGAAAGGTGCATTTTGATGAAGTTAAATTTTATTTGCCTCTTTCTAGATTTCATCTTGACAATATCATTTGGTAGTTTTCTTAAAATGGTAAAAATCTGACAGATATTAGATATAGATTTCTCATTTAGACAGTTACACATAATAATTTGCTCTGCCTACAATTATAGTAACAATGTTCCCATCTACCAAACCATACCAACTCTTTGAGTCACACCACTAACTACATTATAATAAGATATCAATATACTATGCCTAGATGTGGTTAAATTTAATCTCATTACTTCAAATTTCATTCTTTGAAAATTGATCATACAAAAGAAAATCTCATTTAACTCAGTGAAAAGACTAAATCTCTTTTACCAAGAAATGATGGTAGAGCAAGCTTTGTATTCTAAGTCGTCTTAAATTTTGTCCCAGTCTCATCTGTTAATCAAAGTGTATTGTTTCAGAGAATTAATTGATAGTGGGGAAAGTGGGAGTAGAAAGACTAAAATGCACTGAAACAATGACCTAACTAGGCAACAATTATACACAACAGGCCCTTTCTTGAAAAATAAGAGAGAAATGAAAGTCCTACAAGTCTCCAGACTCCTAAGACTTTTTTATAAAAGATATAAAGTCCAAAATAAAACTGGGGATTCAATACTGTCCCTGAACAGCTTCAGTCCCATAATAAATGTCATAGCCAGTTTCTACTTTCCCATTCTGTAGTGATAAAGAGAGGCATTTTATAAACTCTGGTCATGAATCAATTCCTTATACTTCATAAACTTTGTTTCTGTTTGACTTTCTATCATTGAAGTCAACAAACATTTCAACTAAGCTTTTTCTCCAGAACTAACTTGGTATACATTTTTGTTCTTACTTTTTTTTCTTAGAGTATACTTTCCTTAGTTTAGGTCACATGTAGTGGTGTTAAGGTAAACACCAAAATGAAAATTCTGCCTCAAACAGGAACAGCTTGTCAAAATATTCTTGGAATTTCTAGAAGATACATTCTGAACAAGTCGAGAGAGCACCTCTTGAATCATCACAATCCATTCCAACATCCCCAGAGGCTTATTGGAAAATTAAGCGAACATTTAACTTCTGTCAGAGGGCAAAACAAGGAGCAA
>NW_027185664.1:11918940-11951572 GCF_028583685.1 Petaurus breviceps papuanus
AGAGACAGAGAGACAGAGACAGAGAGAGAGAGAGACAGAGAGAGAGAGATCATATTTTCCAGTGTCAGTGCTGGATTTTATGACAGAGAGTGATACATACAATAGAGCAGTTCCAGATTCCTGGGTGAACTCCAAACCATGCCATCCTAGGAAGGCATATCCTGGAAAATGATAAGTTGATGTAGAGATAGAAGTCAGGGTGATTGTTTTCCTCAGATATTTGAAGGATTGGAGGGTTGAGTGACAAAATGAATGTTCCATTTTTTCCCATGTGATGTTTTATTTCCCACAAAAAAAGCAAATTGTTACAGATAAAAGTGAAAGGACAACAAAAAACAAGTACAAAATGAAATAGTTTCTACAGATATCTAGTTCCCTCAGTGATTACAATATATGTGTACACATAATCTCTCAGATATATGTATGTCATATATACACATGTATATATATAGTATGCATACGTATCTGTGTATATATACATATATGATGTTTTGAAAGTCCTAAAATATATAAATCCTCACTATTATTATCTTCATCTTCATTATTTTTCTAGCACCTCCGTATTCCAGTATTCCTTGTAAATATTAAATCAGAAAGAAAAAAGTGGAGCTTTTCTATCTGCAAAGGAAGTCTGCACTCAAAGCAAAACTATTCTGAAGACACTTGCAAGATATCTTAAAGAGAGGAAGATACTAAAAGAATGGGAAAAGTCATATTATTACCATGCCCTAAGCCAAAAGTAAGGAAGAAGACATCAGCAATTTCTATATCTGTTTTCCTGTTTCTATAAAATCTTCATAATAATGGTTTATGGTCAGGAGAGAATATTTAGTGAATTTACAATCAAAAGTAAATTATTTTGATTTATTAAACTGAAACTAAACAATTAAACAAGCATAATATACTCTGTTTAAACTAAAAGAAGTTATTCAATATCAAAATTACTTGAAAGTTAAATAAATTAATTTAAAAGTTAATTTGAACATTCATTTTTTAGAGTCATTAGCCTAGGCACACTTGGTACAACTTATACACAAACCTATGATCTAGTCATATGTTGATGATATTCATGAAGAAGAATGGGAGGTAGTGTGCTATAGTGGATAGCTGGCATTAGTGCCAGGAAAACCTAGGTTAAAATCTCAACTCTGATACAGCCTGACTGCAACCCTGGGCAAATTACTTGCCATCTTAGTACCCTAGGAAACTTTCTAAGGCTACAGAATGCAAAGAATCTGTTGACCTTTATTACCAGAGAGAAGTTTTTACATATGGGAGTTCTCTGTACCTTTGAAATCACTGGTTCAATCATTATCCTTGTCTGTGCTAAGAATATGAAAAGAGGGAAGGTTTCTGCAGTAAACTTTCTATAGTTGATCACATCATCACACAAGATCAAAAGAAATAATGGACACAACATTCTCATGTGATTATGGCTTTGTCATTGCATAAAAAGAATTAGTCAACAAAACATCACAAATTCATACTTAAATAAAATCTACAATTTCTTGCTCGATATAGCTAAATATCAATTGTCTGATAAGCATTAGCAGGAGGAGCATAAAATAGAGGTGTATGCTTGCTGAAGGTGTTAGCTAGGGTCATTAAGCTGCCCTGCTCAGAGTCCAAATGGAAAATTTACTCCCCTATATAAAAGGAGCTTTCTAGGTTTTTTTTTTCTTTTACAAATGACTTTTTGTTTACTACTGCAAAGAGGTCTCCATAACAAGAATTATAACGATTCAAAAAAGAGCAGATTTGGTAATCAGTTCAAACAGGAGAATAATGTAGATAAATAATGTATATTTCTAAAATGATGGTATGTGATTGGATAGGCAGCCATTTGGTGGGCTGACCATTAGGTTTATTTATTTTTTTTATTAGTACACATATCCTGAACACCCATTTTTGTAGGGCAACAAAGTAAGCCCCAAAATAGAATACAAACATTGTTTACAACATTGCCCAATACTTGTGATGATCTCAAATTGAGATCTCTCTCATCACACACACACAGACTCACATGCAGAGATTGCAATTTTAAAGTCAGATATTCTCCTAATAACAATCTGTGTCTGTGCAGTATGGAACACCATTGTGTCTGAAGACACAAAATATTAAGTGAATGAAAGGACAATGAAGAGATGCAAGGAGAGCTAAGTTATAGTATGTTACTAATAATAACTCAATAAGAAACGGAATAAAATGAATTAGGTTATCTCTGGTGAGGGATGTTGTAGAGAAGATTCATTATAGGCTTACATATTTTGACTTCTCAAGTCTCTTCAAATTCTTGAGTTCTAGGATTCTAATGTAAACTGAATTTACAATTTTCCAGATCTTGTTTAGCGGATTTATACGACATTAATCAGTTTTTAACCTTAGAGTAACAAACAGTTTTTGAGAGTGCTATGTAACTTATCCATAAACCAATCTCACCTTTGGTCTTCAAAATATGGGTCTCTCTGTATGTATGTGTGCCTATTTATACATACACACATGCATAGTATATATGTGCATATAGTATATACAGGTATATACATACATGTATGTATAAACACATCACATAAAAGGTATATAAATAACATATTTATCAACACACATGTATATGCATAGTATATATGTATGTGTGTATGAGAGAGGGAGGGAGGAAGGGAGAGAGAGAGAGAGAGAGAGAGAGAGAGAGAGAGAGAGAGAGAGAGAATTCTGACCTTTTTCTGGATCTAAAATTATGCCCATTTCTTTCTAATGACTTTCCTTGAAGGTAAGAAACAAATTTCTTCATCTACCACAGCATAAAGTGCTTTGCACAGAACATATAATTAATGAATATTTGTTGAATTAGAGAATTAAATCTTGATTATTTACATTTTGGAAGGATTATCTTAGAATACTCCTTACTTTATTATTCTATGATTTTATAAATTCTTATGTACTTTAATTATCCACCTAGAAATTGATATATAGACATTTGAGATAACATTTGGGACAATCAAACTACTACTACTTACTAGTACTATTAATATTAGTACTACCACTACTATTATTTCCATTACCACCACCACAACTACTACTACTACTGCTGCTGCTGTTGCTGCTGCTGCTGCTACTACTACTACTTTGAAGCATGCAAAATTATTTTTAGCAACTCTGAATTGAGAGAAACTTTTTAGATGTTCTTGTCAATATTCACTTCTAGTCTTTAAAATATTGATGCCTTTCCTTTATGCCCAGAGAGTTATCCCTTATAACAAATAATTTTAAAAATAGAGGGGAAAAAGGTAATTTAGCAATTCTAATTAACATATCAATCCAGTCTGGTAGTATATGCAGTGTTCCACAGCCACATTTCCCCTGCCTGTGTAACAAAATGAGAATGGCACATCCTCATATTTTACCTTCAGGGATAAGCCTGATCATTATAATGACATAGTGTTCAGTTTTAAATTTTTTTTCTAGCTATTTCTTTTTTTTTCTTTCCATTGACTTTGTTGTCCTTATTATATGTTGTTTTCCTAGTTGTGCTTACTTCACTTTGCATTAGCTCATGTAAGCATTCCTACGTGTGTCTTCTTATACTATTCAAATTCTCCCTCCCCTCCACATTTCTGGCTCATTTATATTCTAGGCATTAATGTACCGTAATTTATTTAGCCATTATCTGAACAATGCACATCTGCTCTGTTTCTAGTTCTTTTCTATGATAAAAAAGTGGTGAAATTATGATTTGGGGGCATATTGGATATTTAATTCTCTCCTTGGGATATGTGTATGTATAAATACACACATATATACAATACATATGTATGCATATGTGTATATGTGTGTATGTATGTATGTGTGTGTATATGTATCCATTCAGAACACATTTTTCCAGCAGTGGGATTGTTAGGTCAAACTAAATGGATAGTTTAGTGATATAATTCCAAAGTGTTTTCCAATTTATATCCTCAGTGAATCTGTCTTTCTACAATCCCTGCGACTTTTATCTTTACATCTTTTTTTCAACTTTGCCAATTTTCTGTATATAAGAAGAAACCACAGAGTTATTTTGATTAAAAGTTCTCTTATTAATTTGAGAAATGTTTAATACTACTTAATGCTTTGAATTTATTTTAAGGAATTTATGACCCTGTACTTTAATCACTTAACAATTTGGGAATAACTTTTAGTGTTTTGTGTTTGTATTGATTTCCTATGTATCTGAGATATCTTACATTTTCAAAGATAGGCAAGATAAAGATTTTCTTTTCTCCATCAGCCACTTCCATTTTCTTCACTGAATGGAACTACCTTAAAAACCCCTATTCTTAAGCTACACAGTGCTGATACTTTAATGGACATTTGTTGCCTTTGATACTGGATATTAAGAAAACAAACACAAAATTTAAAAGACAATATAACATTATTATAGTTATGTAGATAATCTCCTTTTTACAGTGTTAGGAAAATTCAGAAAAAAATACATACCATAAACTTTTGTGCTATACTGACAGAGATGCATATTTTATTGTGATCATGCAAAATACATGATATCACAGGGTTTTATTTTGGTTTATTTTCATATTTAACATACAGCTAATTATAAATGAACAAAAACCAGCCTAAGTCCTAAACTACTTTATTTTCTCTGGTTGTAAAATATGATATTTTTAAAAGATGAGTTTAGCATCATATAGCTTTAGAACAGGAATATATCTTCCTAAATTTTTTCATCTATTTATAGATGAGGAAACAAACTGAGATACAGAAAGGGCAAATGACATGCCCAAAGTCATCTAGCTCATGTCAGAATTAGGACAAAAAATTCAGGTCTCCTGATCTCAGGTAATTTTTCCCCCCAAGGACATTCAGATCTGAACAAAGGAAAATATTACAGTTACAATATTGAGTGAGAGAGGTAAAACTTACCAGACTATACTCTAAAATATATTAAGGCTTTTTGTGGGAAACAGGTCTGGATTCCCCTTCACAGGAAATCACCTAATTTACAAGGACACAAACTCAGAGCGCTAGGGAGTCACCCCTCTCCTCAGTGACACCTCAGCATTAGATAGACCAAATAAGGACAGAAGTGCTTTCTCAAATGTGCATTGGGTGATCTACTGTTTCCTTTTTCCAGTACTTGAGGTAGATAGCCGAGCTTAGATTGTACACCTGACTTCCAGCCAATGGAAGAAAAAGGTCAGCAGGTAAGTGGGGGAGAATTCAGCATTCGGGCTTTATAACTTCTCCATTTCCTTTTGTAAACTGCTTCTCCTGCCTGACTATTTGTCAGAGGGGAAGTTGCCCTTTCTTGAGATCATAATAAATCATTCTTTTCTGCTTCCTACCTTGAGAAGCCTCTGTGTATTATTTGGTAAGAATCTCTGTTGCACACAGTTTTGGGGTGCACACAATATTAATAAGTGTATTACATTTATATTTAATTAATGTACTATATAAATTGACATACCTAAGAATTTAAATTATGCCCCAAAATGAAATAAAGTCATAGTTAGCTTATAACAGATGTTTCGATTTATTTCCTTCAAGATCAGTATTAGGAGTTTCACTGTTAGTTTCTTCTAAACTTATTACAAGTTTTCTGTGACTCTTTCCAAATGCTTTTATATATTTTGGATTGTACAAATAATAATATGGGAGTATGGTATCACTGATCCACAGAACAATTATTTATAAACTAATGGCCACCTCTGTGTAAAACTCATTTTACTTCAGGAGCCTTTTTCAGTCAGACTAAGATCCCTCTTTCAGTTATTTTTCTTCTATCCTCTCTATTCCATCATTAACTATACATGAAATAATTATTTTTCCACTGAAAGTAAAATCAATACATTTTTTAAAATATAGTGGAACCTTCTAAAAACAAAACAAACAAATAAAAAACCCTAAGTACCAGGAATATCCTGGAAGCCTTTAAAATGCTAATGTCCTAAAGGAAAAAAAAGTCATATTCCATTTAGAATATTGGACTTCAAACATATATTTTTCTTTGGAACAATAATATTCATATGAATATTGATTATATTGCAATATTTCTACTTTACAACCAAAAGCATTATTTTTATATCATCAGTACAAGATGCTTAAGAACACTCTGGAGTCCTGCAGATGAGGCTGGGGCAGCACATGGCCTTCAGAGTAGGGCTTCTTAAATTTTTCACTTGTGACACACAGTTCAAGATCATTTTTTGTGCACACTAAGTAGTACCTGTAGGGGTTAGAATAGCAATCCTTATATAGCCAGAGAACTTGGGAGTGAACATTATGAAGAGAGAGAGATGCTACCTAGCATTCGTTGCTTTTGAGGTCAAGATGCTTAATTGCCAATTCCTTACAAATACTGTCTTTCGGAAAACCCAGAGAAGGAAGACTGTGGGAAGAAATTAGATTTCAAACCTGACTAGGAACAATGAGTTACCTGACCTTCAGAATTTTTAAAGTCAACATTGTTCATTTCATTTTCATTGTAATAAAAAGTTCATTTGATCAACATTTGAATAAGTGGTTCTTTTGGGTCACACAAAATTGGGAGAGATGAGACTATCAGTGGGATGAGGTCTGAGCAAATTCTGTTATATAGCGGGCCATTAGGAGTACTTGCTTATTATGGTTACTGATATCCCTAGACAGAAATCTAAGCTAAGGCAATAAAAAGATAGTTTGGAACTTTGGGGACTTGGCTACATTCCTTGCACTTATGCAAAAAACTAACTACACAAAGACACTCGATTCTGTTCATGTTTTTGAATTTTCTCAAATTGATGGATTAAGCTTATCTGATCATTTGATGGTTTATCCAGCTATCACATACCCGAGTAACTATTTCAGCAAATAGCTTAATGCCAATGTAAAGCAAGTACTCCTATGAATAGGGCACCCTTCTTTGTGTCCTGCTTCACCCCAAACAAAACAAAAACAAACAAAAAACAATATTGTTTTGTGCCTTGAATTTGCTTTCATCAATTTAGTTCTTCAAAATACATGTAAATAAATAGTGTCTCAAAGAACTATGGCAGGACTTTATAGAATGTAATATTTAATCCCTATATTAAAATATGAGTGGTCTAGAATCTGAAGAAGTTTGATTGATTCAACTGAGATTATACAGCTTCTTTGTGGCCAGTTGAAACTAGAACATTGTCTTTGAAATTAATGCTTTCTTGAAGATTGTCTGGTCCGCCTTCAGGCCTGGACACTAGATACAGTGGTGCCTAACATACATAAAGATTATCCACAGGAAATGGTTTTAAATATTGATTGTTGATCTCTTTTGTCCATGTGGGCCCAATATTTTAATATAATTTAATAACATTTTAGATCAATGTCTTAATTATGGCCTTGCCATATAATGCTTCTAATCATTAAAGGTATTGAATATTCAGATGTCCATAGACATTGTCCCTCTGGGATTTGCACTGGGGTCAGTATACTAGTTATATATTGAGGTTTGAGTATTTAACACCTAGTCTGAACCCCTCTGTATCTGCTGGAGGCATCTACGGCTTCATCTTCATATCCATCCCTGCATGGGATGCTTAGCACTACCTTGATGAGTTGCTCTAACCCTCCTGCTGCCATATCCCCTACCTTTGACCTCTTATTCAGAAAATGATAAACAAATCAATATTCATTGCTATTGGGAAGAATGGGAGTAGGAGTTCCAAAAGCCAGCTCAAACCGATTCAAAAGAGCCAAATGTTAAATTTTCAGTGGCAGCATTTATTCTTCAGGAGTTGGCCAATATTACTCATCAGGTATAAATTTATCACTTTGTTCATTATCTAGATGCAGGAAAGTGGTGGAGAAAATGTTAATAATGGAATTTAAATAAATCATGCAAATAAAACTTAAAACTATGTTGGATGTTTATTTATTGATTTTCTGCAGAGCCAGTTGCTAAACTTTTCCCAAAACACCCCTTGGTGGGATGGTGTATGAATGTCTACTCAGACATTCCTGCTCACAATTCCTCTGATTCAGATTTAGTCCCTTGTACAATCTTCGGATTGAATTCTATTTTTTCCATACATTTTTACAGGCTTCCCTCTCCCACTCCCCTACCACGTCTATAATATTTTCTCTCCCTACCACTCCCTTTGGGAACCCCGACCTTCTCTTGAGATTCAGGTCAACTGTTATGTTTTTAAAGATTTTCCTGATTTCCCTGGTTATTCCTCCACCTCTACCCCAATCTCTGGATAATCTTTTTGGATGTAAACTGTTTTTGATTCCTGTGAAAATGTATGTTTCCCAGTATAATGTAAGCTTCTTGAGAGCAATGATTATTTTCTTTTTTGTACTTAGGATAGTGTCTGGTACATAAAAAGGTATTTAATGAAGTTTTATTGATTGGTTAATTTAGTATTAGCTGAATAACTTTATAAATGTTACCACTTGTAACATGGTAAGAACTATCAAAGGAAACTCAATATCTCCGAATAAAGATAATAATACTTAGCTATTTCAAAAGATTAGTGGTTTAATGGAGATAATTCATCTTTATGCATATATAATATATACACACACATATATGTATATATAATATAGCTTGCTTCATCCATAAGTGTCAGTATGAATGAATTCATGTACAATGGCAATAACTATTTAATAGTAGTAGTATGGGAATCAAAAGACCTGAAATCTCATTCTGGTTTATTGCAGGTCATTTGTCCTTTGGGGCCTTAGATTCTCCAAAAACAAAAGGAGCGGATTAGAGCACAATGCCTCTAAGGCTTTTTGAAACCACCATTCTAGTTCTAAAGTTTTATGGAATTAAATTCTATTGGTTATAATGGCTTTAGTCATTCTATTCACAATCCTTTAGACAGTTTCCCCCTCCCCCTCAACTTTATAGGACTTTGCTTAGGGCAATAATCCTGAGCAAAAGCATTTATATGTCTTCAAAAAAGAAGTCTTATACACTAATGCATTGTTGGTGGAGTTGTGAACTAATCTAATCATTCTGGAGAGCAAGCTGGAATTATGCCCAAATGGCAATAAAACTGCATAAAACTTTTACCCAGCAATATCACTACTAGGTCTGTATCCCAAAGAGATCATAAAAGTGGGAAAAGGACCTACATGTATCAAATATTTATAGCAGCTCTTTTTTGTTAGCAAAGATTGGAAATTGAGGGAATACCATCAATTAGGGAATGGCTGAATAAGTTGTGGTATGTGAATATAATGGAATATTATTGTGCTATAAGAAATGATGAGTAGGCAGATTTTAGAAAAACCCAGAAGGACTTACACGAACTGATGCTGAGTGAAGAGTGAAGTGAGAACAGGTAAACATTGTACACAGTAACAGCAACTTTGCATGATGATCAGCTATGATTAACTTAGTTCTTCTCAGTAAACAATGATCAAGGAAAATTCCAAAAGACTTATGATGGAAAATAATATCTACATCCAGAGAAAGAACGATGGAGTCTGAATGCAGACTGAAGCATACTCGTTTCACTGTATTTTTGTTTTTTTCATGGCTTTTTCCTTTTGTTCCGCTTCTTCTTTCACAACGTGACTAATATGTCAATAGGTTTAATATTTTTGCACATATATAACATGTCAGATTGCTTGCTGTCTTGAGGAGGGGGATAGGACAGAGGGAGAAAAATTTGGAATTCAAAATCTTATAAAACTGAAGGTTGAAACTATCTTTATGTGTAATTGGAAAAAAATGTACTATTTACTAAAATAAATAAAAATAAAAAAGGTTTTACTTAAATATTTGACGCATTAAAATGTAGGATATTGGGGCATTTGGAGTCAGTAGATTGCCCACTAAAAAAAAAATCAACTCCCTTCCCCTCCTCTCCATACATACACTGGGTACTTATGCATTTAAATACCCCACAGCAATTTCTAGGACTCCATTAGTATAAAATTCCCATGAACAACCAGAATAGATGGAATTCATTTTAACTTTGACACTTTGTAATTCATGCTAAGCAAGCTAACTATACTAGGAAAAAAAAAAACGTAGTTGCACATTTGTTGTTCAAGTCACTCAATCTTAAACAAATGAGGGATGTTGGCTACAATAGCATTTTTTTACTAAAGAATTTTTTACACATGGAAAAACAGCTTTACCCAATAAGATGAATGCCAATAAAATTGAGGGACTCCTTTTTATGACAAAAAGTGTTATTTCTATAGCTGGTGAATTGACTTATAAATGAACAGGGAATGAATGAAAAGGTGAATAGACAATTGATACACTTACCCTTGAATTAACCACTTCCAAGGAGATGTTCTGAGGTGCAGCACTGGGCACTGAAAGGAAAAAAATAAAACAAAGAAACAAACAAAAAAACAAGTAGAGAATGATTACTAGCGAAGTGGAAAAACATAGAATCCTTTGGAAAGACAGGGATGCATTAGTAATCTAATTATAATTATGCACTTAATTCAGGTGCACTTCAAAGGTCCCCCGAAGAAATAAAAAGTAACTACATCTGTTCATTTCTTTTCCCTTTTAGAGGAAAAGTAATCCATCCAGGGAGTCCCTGAAATCGTTCATCAAGAATGTGCCTAATGTGACACCAAATACTGCCATTTAATTACAGCTTTCAGCTGATAACCTTCCAATGGAAAGAAATGAAAACATTTGGGAGGTTTCTTTGCTTCATTTACAATGCTGAGCACCTCAAGATCTGCATGCTTTTATGATGGAATATTTCATTCTAATGGTCACCCATGTTGCTAAATTCTGTTAATACAATTCCTTTTTCTCTCCTAAAATGGGGAAAGGAGAAATTTTAAGAAACACAGCTCATATTTTTAATGGTTTGTAATTAAGGAAGTGTGCCAGAGAGATAAGCTAGTTTTTAGTAGCATACTTACAGTCAACTTCTCAATTATTCAGGGGGAAATTTATCTTTTTTTCCTCTTCTTTTTAAAGAACTTGTAAGCCTTCCTTTCATCTTTACTCACCTCCTTTTACATTTTTCCCCTCCCCCCATTTTCTCCTAGTAATACAGCTTCCTTAGGGGACTAGAGGAAGCAAATGTAATAGAAACCTAGTGTCTTTCTACATCTAACATGTCAATGTCTCAATCATTAAACTATAATTGCATCAGAATCCTATTGTTAGCCAGTAAATATATAAACAAACATATAATACCAGATCTTCTCAGTAATAGCTAAATAGCAAATTCATAGACAACGTAATTCCTCAGTTACATCCTACACATTTTATATTAGTTTCTTTTGATACTGTTCACATCTCCTATTTCTCATTTCAAGTTCTAAAATGAAAAGCTGATACTTCCCTAAATGGCAGATTTCATTTTTTGATACTACAAAGGATCTTTATACTTGAAAAAGTTGGTAAAAACTAAATTAGAGAGTATTATACATTTTGCAAACCACATGCTCCCCCCATCCCCAGTACTTAATCCATTCAGTGTCAGATATTTTCTCTCGAAAATAGGGCAAGGAAACTACTCAGAAATGCCACGTATGTCATATTTTTAGTTGAGTGTACATAAGGCAGGATGCCAGAGACACATACTGGCCTGTAGCAACACAGCAGCTCTTTAAAAACTACATTTAGTCTGTCACTACCAACTGTCATTCTTGACACTTTTCAGTAACTCACATGATACTAAGACAAAAGGGAAAAATTATTTTTAAAAGAATCCAAACTTATTGTTCCAAATGATTAAGATTCTAATTGAATCAAAACTCAATTACTTTTTAATTCCCCTACTCTCTGTTCTTATATATAATATTTTTTTAAATAAAAACTACTTTGACATTCTAACCTTCAAATATATTTGAGCAAGCCCCATTGTTTCCATTACACAGTTTGATGTCCCCCTTGCTCTCAGGGAACGTTTTTTGCTGAGTAGGGAAAAGAGACACTTTGTTTATTCCTTTTGTCATTCCACATTTAACATTCGCCTTCCACCCCACCACATCCCCAAGGTGGTGCTTTTGTGGCTGTCATAGCTCTAATAATACTTCTGTATGCATCCTAGCTGTGTGACCCAGGGCAAGTCACTTAACCTTGCTTGCCTCAGTTCTTCATCTCTTAAAGGAGCAGAAGAAGGAAATGGCAAACGACTTAAGTATCTTTGTCAAGAAAACCCCAATTGCGATCATGAAGAGTTGGGCAGGACTGAAATGACTAAAGGAAAGCAATGCATCTTTGACAATGCCGCATTATGATGCTGGAATAGTAGTTGTATGGCCAAAACCTGGAAATGTGGTTCTATACCCAGGAACAGGGAAACAGACTGGTCAGCACTGAAGTCCATCAAATTCTATGTAGAGGTGGAACTAAGAAGAAAGTATTTAAAGTGAATCTTACAAATATGGACTTGTCTAAAAAACCTGAACCCCCCCCCCCCCACTAAAAAAA
Organism: Petaurus breviceps papuanus; assembly: GCF_028583685.1. NCBI lineage: Eukaryota > Metazoa > Chordata > Mammalia > Diprotodontia > Petauridae > Petaurus > Petaurus breviceps. The sequence goes on from NW_027185664.1 coordinate 11,931,317, forward strand.
CAAACAAACCTCTTGGGAGAATATCGAATTAACTCTCAGGATTAATTAAATGATGATGTCACTTTGTGAACAGAGCCTGAAATCCTATAGAAATATAGAATGCAAGCTCCTTTAGGGCAGTAAGTGTTTTCATTTTTATCTTGGTATTACAGTGACTATATAGTACCTGGTACCCAGTAGGCTTCTAATAGTTTCTTATTTAATATGAAATAATTTGGGGTTGGAAATGACTTCCATTTTTCAAAAATGACACAGAAGTCATTAGAGCAAATGGAAATATGGTTCCCTTTACCAAGTATAAGTACATCAAAATTCTAACACTAATACAACAAAGTAGAATATGAGAATATTCCCCTTTAAACTTAACTATTTCTTCCCAATTTGGAAGATAGAATAGGATCTTGATGCAATAGTTCATAGGCACAGAGAAATAATCAATCAGAAAACTTCCTCTACCAAAGCAGGTTGATAATTTTCCTCTAATTTCTATTATTCATAGCTATCTAGAGCACTTAGGGTGTATGGGACTTGTCAGAGTCTTGCAGTCAGTACATTCTGAAGGGCAGGACTTGAACTCAGATGTTCCTGAGTTCAAAAGCAGCTCCCCACACCATTATGACATGGCTTTAAATTTAGTCATATGGTGAGAAGAAGAGGAAGTATGTGTAATGGTAATGGGGATTTGAAGGTCTTCCCTTCTCCTTAATAAACCTTAAGGAATTTGAAGACCTTCCCTGCTTTGAAAATAAACTCTGCCCTCTAATAGGCTGAACGTACTCACATGGAGCCTGTGGGGGTAAGAGTTTGCTGAAGGGTGGAACAGAGCCCACAGGAACCTGGGAGTCAGAGATAGCTAGACTGGGAGGGGGAGAGGATGTGTCCCCGGGAGTCAGTCAGGCTTGTGAGTAAATGTTGGTTTGTGGGAAGGCTAAAGGAGGCTGAGGCTCTCTGTGCTGTTGTGGCTTATTAACTTCTTTGCTATTATGATGGAATTGGCTTACTGGTTTTGGGATTTGGTTTTCTGGTGTCTGAATAAATGTTTTGGTTCTGTTCTATATATGGAGAGTCTCTTATATTTTGAAATTGAGCACTATGCAGGTATATTTATAGTGATCTTGGGTGCTGTGAATATTGCATTGGCACTACAATATGACACAAAAGCATTTTCAAATATGTAAATCACTGATACTTTTTTTTTCCATCAACAGCACAAAATAATAACCAGAACTTTGGGGTTTGCCAAACTATATATAAACACAAGTATGTGCATATATGTGTTTATTTTTTTTCCAGTCTTAAAAAAAGTTTAATGGTATCACAGTGACTAATTTAATGTAAATTAGAAACATCAGTGGGGGGTCAGTAGCTATATTATATTCATTATATTATATATTATATTACCTCTATCCCATCGCACGAAGCTCCTAAAAGTAAAAAGTAGCTAGTAATGGTGGTGACCCCTTTCTGGTAACCTCAGACCTGCCAGCATGGGTATAGGAGGGGGTAAGCGAACCAGTAGTAGACTATGCCTCGTCTACACATGTATTTTTTATATGGTAACTTTTATGCCACCTCTTTTACTTAGGCCATCATTAGAATATACTGTAGCTTATTTGTCCTTACCATTCGCCTCTTTATCACCTTTGGGTCACCAACAAATTGGATTCTTCACAGTCCACAAAGTTCTACTCTGATGCCTCATTGTGGTGTGAACATAATCCTGGCTTCTTAAAAGTTATTCCAACTGCCCTTTCTTTTTCTTTTTGCAAATGCTTCATTAACTTCTGATTTACATCATTCATTTCTGCCAGATTTTGAGTTACATATTTTCTCCCCATTTTTCCCCTACCCACAGCCCCAAACATATATGTGTTTATATGTATGGGTGTATATGTATGGGTGTATATGTATGTACACATGGGCATATATGTATGCTATAAATGCATATTTACAAAAAAAGAAATTTGTGAATTAGATACTATTATCTTCCCCATTTCACAGATGATGAAACTAAGGCTGAAAAAAATTAAGTTATTTTCCCAAAGTCACATTGATCATTTAGTATCTAAATTCAGGTCTTCCTAAAATAGTCTGCATTTTATGCACCATGCCAACTAGCTGCCTCTCCATTCTTCTCCACTATTCTTCCTGAATATGAACTAACCTATCAGCTAATCTATATTTGACCTGACTTTCACTCATTAATTTCTTATTATGTTTAATTATTAATCCTTTACTAATTCTTTTATAACATCTTGTTGACATTAAAGTAAATATTAAAGGCATAATTTTACTAAAGGCTCTCAAGTCCTAGTAATGTAATATGATTTTTGAGGTCATGATGTTCCCTATAGAGGTGATGAGTGTTACTTAACATGTGGTTAAAGTTTGTACTCATGCTTATAAAAATCTATTAGCTTCTCATCTGTGGAAGGTTGAGAATCTAGAGGGCCAAGTATGATTTCACTCCTTTATACTGCTAGATCTCAAAAGACTTGGGAATATTTTCCTTCAAGGAATAAAATGCAAATATAATGGCATGATAAGGGCATTAAAAACCATAACAAGCCAATGTGTTTTCCCTGCCTGATTATCTTCCAGACTTCTAAAGGGCAAACATTTAATCTATTTTCTAATCTATAGAAGCAAGTAGTGTGATGCCGTTGAATATAAGATGAATGTATTTTTAATTCCAGGGATGGGGAACCTGTGACCTCTCTGCCACATGTGGCTTTCTAGGTCCTTGTACATGGCCTTTTGACTGAGTCCAAGTTTTACAGATCAAATCTTTTTATTAAGGGGATTTGTTCTGTGAAGTTTGGATTCAGTCAAAGGACCCCAAGCGAGGATCTAGGGGGCCACACGTGGCCTTGAAACTGCAAGCTCCCCACCCCTGAATTAGACTATATTTCAAACTCTAAATTCACCCTACCATTTGTCTACCCTGAGCCAAAGAAATTTAAATAGATAAGAGATGGTAGAATTAGTTATATTGTGTGTGTATGTGTGTGTTTGGTAGGGAGGGGAATATCAATACCTATCTGGCCTTATCTTTAATAGCACTCCTTAAATGTCAGTTTTAACTGAAAAAAGGCAGAGGGGAAGGACCTGGTACAATGCTTTGCTGTTCAACATGTTGAGTTATTCAGCATTTACCAAATGGTTCATTAAAGATGTCTGGTCTGGAAACTCCCTTCAATATGGTAGAACAAAATAGGTTGAAATGTGTTCTGATGAGATGCTTTGTTGTTTTGAAGGGGGATCTAATGCTCAGATTAAGAAACAGATACTGATGCTCATAGAGACTATAAATCATTCCCTAAACATGGACTTGATGCCATTTACACCAGGTGGCATGTTTAGAAGTCTTTTAGGTTCTATACTTAGAGTCTTTGCTAAAGGAAATATGAGAGTCATTGGACACAGTCCTCTACCATCTCAAGAAACTTCCAGATCTGCAGACATCCTCACTAACTGAATCTCAAAGTATCCCCCTGTATTTATCCTTCTCTGAAAGAATTGTGCTTCTTTGTTTTTTTTGTTTTTTGTTTTTTGCTCCTAGATAAAACCATAGCACTATCTTTCATAAATATTAATTGATGGATAACTTCTCTAAATATCTTTGAAGTCAATCTGGAACTTGATGTATTACAAAAACTTAGTCTTGTATATTAGATTAGGATAGACCAGTAGAAACTGAAGACATTAGATCACTGTTGGCTTAGGACACCAATGATATTGAGCAGTTAGATATAAGGAGACATTTTTACCTTCAAGAGTCACAACACAGTTAAAACAGTAATGAAAGTTTAACTGGGTGGAAACTTTTAAGAGCATGCTATCAAAGAAATACTCTGCAGTAGAGAATTCAATTGGCAAACATTGGTTTTCAGCAGACTCTTCTCAAAACCTGCCAAAGTTCACTCAATTTTCTCTTTCCAGAGTTACACATTTGAAAGCTAAAGAAACAAGATGTTATAAGAACAGAGACAATATTAGGATTAGGATGTATGTAGCTACAATCTGATAGCACGGGCTCACAAAGAAAAGGCCCTGTGACTGGGCTTACATGTTTTTATTCAGTAATTTCCAGTTCTGTCTGACTCTTTGTGACCCCATTTGGGGTTTCCTTGTGGTTTTCTATTTTCTTCTTCAGCTCATTTGACAGATGAGAAAACTGAGGCAAACAGGGTTGCATAATTTGCTTGAGGTCGCTCAGTTAGTATGTGTCTGAGGCCACATTTGAACTAAAGAAGATGAGTCTTTCTGAGTCCAGGCTTGGTACTCTGTGCACTATGGCACCCCCTAGCTGCCCTCATCCTCTTATTTTTGTTCAGTTTTGGATGAATTGATTAGTTGTGAATTGATTCAGCTAAAACTCATGTCTGCAGACTAGGTATAGCCTAAGGCTTGTGTGGTCATTTAGGTCAGCACTCTTTCCGTAATAAAAGCAACCTGCATTCATGTTTGATGGTATGGAGTAGGATTTGACTCTGAAAGCTTTTTTCTTCAGTGACATGCTAGTTATTCCCAAAGAGTTGAAACACTTCCAAAGGATAATTTTTTGGCTAACGAGAAATAATCTATCTTTCTCACTTATGACATTTAAAACCAAAATGGAGAACAGGGCCACAGTACTATGGTTCAGAGTGTGAATTAAATCTACATAAATTATGTAAAATATTCATTTTCACTTGTTTTCTTTTGTTTTTATAATTATAAGTGTGAAGTAATTTATTCTGCCAAGATCCACTCTGTACAGCAAATGATAAGAGAATTAGATGGATGGGCATAAGAATTACTTTAAAAATAATATTGAAGAGGTGTCAAATATGAAATAATAATTTTTTAAAGTTAGAGCTGCAAATGAGCCAGAATCTGCAATGCAAATAGTATCATGAAAGGGGGTTCAGGGAACACAAGTCTATCATCCATTTCAATAACATGCTTTACTTCACATGGCATCTTTTCACTTTGTTTAATGATACATGTCCCTTCCCCTGCTCTATTGATGGGCTATGAAGCCTGTCTACCCATATACATATGCCTAGGTTTAAGAAATAAGGGTTATTAAGGCAACAAGAAGTCAATGTGTCTTCACTTTCTTAATTTTTTTTTAACTAAATGGATCAATAAGTCATAGCATCACACACAGAACATAGCCACTTTAAGAACTTTTGAAGTTCTTAGAATCTTTTTACAACAGCACTTCTGAATCACCCTTTTTCTACTCATCTCACATCTTAGACTATGTCCCTCTACTATCACTTCATATTGTTTCTAAATATTCTCATCTCTGGTTTTCTTCTTTCTTTGACCACCTAACTTCTATTTACAAGAAACAAATCAATTCCTCTCTTTTCCTCTTTTAGAAGTTAAAAAAATCTCCCTCTGTTGAGTCTTCCTTGTCCTTCATAATCTGTAAACACACTAGATATACCTTAACCTATTCAGTTTTGTTCCCCAAATTTAACTCTTCTAAATCCATCAGTATTTTCCATGGATTCTTATCCTTCCCAATTCAAGAGAAATTCAGCCAGAGATTGGCTGGATGATTTGTCTTCTTACCATCTTTTCTTTTTTTTTTACCCTTCCTAAAATATATATATATATACACACACATATATATACATATATATATATTAATAAATAAAAAAGAATAAACCAAGCATGCTGAATCAAATTAATTTCCAAGAACACTATTCTTTTTTATATATTTTTGAGGCTTTTTTTAGATAAGGGAAAAATGACCTTGAGATTGTAGCAAACACTAAAATTTATAGACTCTCTAATATACTATGATCTTGGCATATGACTATAACCTTTTAAATTGTTTATACATTTTAGTATTTCCTTCATTTCCAAATATATCCTCTCCTTCCCTATAACAAAATAACAAATAATACAAAAGAGGACAAAAATGTCAGCAAAATGAAAGAACTCATTCACTGAGTCTGACAGTAAATTGATGAATGAATGAAAAAATATTTAATAAGTAATTGCTATTATATGCACCATCTATGATTCTAGGATCTGATAGAACAACAAAGAAGTGAAATAGTTCATATCTTTGAGTAACTTACTATATAAAGGAGATAATACAAATAGGGAAAGTTGTGGCCAAGAACTGAATTTTTGTTTGGGGAATCATGGGGCTATTGGGAGGAGTCATAGAGCAATCTGTTGTAATATCATTTCTAATGGTGCATTTTTTATTTCTTTGTTAGGGAAAAGCTTAAGCATTACCACTATACTGTATTAATTTTTTTAATCTAACATTTAATGTAACTATGGTTGAAGAGAGCCCAATCTTTTTTTAATTTTTATGTGCACTTTGGAAAGGACCAAAGAGTCATGGATTTAGAGGTAGAAGCATCCTCAGAGACCTTCTCATCCAAATATCTCATTTTATAGATTAGGAAACTGAGACTTAGAGAGGATAGGGACTTGTCCAGGGTCACAATGTTAGAGGTGGTATTTAAACCCAGGTCTTAAGGGGTAGCTAGGTGGCTCAGTGAGTAAAGCACTGGCCCCAGAGTTGGGAGGACCCGAGTTCGGCTCTGGCCTCAGACACTTAACACTCGCACACACACACACACAAAAAAAAAACTGGCCATGTAACCTTGGGCAAGTTACTTAACTCCAATTGCCCTCCAAAAAGCAAAAAAGATATAATAAATAAATAAATAAACCCAGGTCTTCTTGACTTGAATTTTAGTATTCTATCCACTAGACAGTAAGGAGTTTAAACAAGATTTGTTATAAATAGCTCTACCATAATTATATAAGTATACTACATTTACATTAGTATTAAAAATATATGTGGTTTTCCTACTTCTGACTTACCATCAGAAAGTGTCACGACTATGAGATCATCAGTGGATACCCCTGGTCCATATCGATTATAAGCCAGAAATCGAAGTGTATACTCAGTAAATTTTTTCAGCCCTTCTAGCTTATAAGACAGTCCATCAACCTCTATATTCTGGGAAGATAAAAAAGCAGAAATTTTTATTAAGAGGAACATTAAAGTAGATATGGCAGTCATTCTGTGGAATAAATGGATTAGATATTAGACTTTTGCTCACCAAACTACACAGCTTAAATCCTTATTTGAGTAGCTGTAAAAGGTAACTTGTAACATAGACTTCCTGACTGAAGCACCATCCTCTTTAGTCTCCTGCTAATGTATCACTATACTATTTTTACAGTCATTAAGTTTCAATTTACTTTACACTACACAATACATTTAGTGGGTTTTTTTTCCTCCATAAATTGACTCCAGACCAGAAAGCAGAATACTAACTCAATGTGAAGAGATCTGTTTCTCTACTACAGAAGGAATTAGACCTTAAGGAAAAAAAATGATGAAGACTCCACCTTTATTACTTAAACATATACGTAAAGGGAACACATAATATTGATTAACATTATACAACATTTTTGTTTGAAATATTCAAAATTCTATGACGGTGGTCATATATTTTTCCTATCATAGCTAAGGAATTGAACGTCACCAAGTAGAGTCATAAATTTAGAGCCAGAGGAGCCTTTTAGAGGTCATTGATTCTAATCCCTTCATTTTACAGAGGAAGGAATTGAGGCACAGAGAATTCAAGCCACATTCCCAGGTTCACATGGCTAGGATTCAAGCACAGGTTTTCCTAATTGTAGCGGTAGCACTTTATCTACTGTGTCACTGACTTTCCTCAGCAAATAAGTGGCACCACTCCTAAATGCATTTTAAAGCATTTTGGGATGGAGATCCAAGTAGCACATTAGTCACAGATAACTTCATCCCCAAACTGCATGTGTTTGACACAATGACCCTGAGTCATTCAGGTCCTACTTAAGGCAATGAATCATGTGACATATCATAGGAAGTTTCAATTACCAATGGGCAATATTAAAAGGACATATCATACCCCATGTGATTAACTTTAGCAAACTGGGAGAATTAGGTTTTATGTGTAAGTGACTAAAATTACCTGTTGTATGGGTATCATACACATTAAGTTTCAAGGTCTTTCTTTAGGTGAGCTACAACAAAGTCATGTGGGTAGAGGACAAGGCATCAGGCAATGATCAGTCAGCAAGTTTTTATTAAGCAGTTACTATGTGTCAGGCCCTGTGCTATTTGCTGGGCATACAAATAAAGGGGAAAAACAACACAAAACATTTCTTCCCTCAAGGAACTTGATTCTAATGAGGGAGAGAACAGGTATATAACTATGGATACAGAGGAGACGTGAAATATTCAGAGAAAGGAAGATATTAGCAAATGGGGAAACTGAGAAAAGACCTCCTAAAGGTGAGATTTGAGCAGTCTTGAAGAAATCCAAGGAAGTTAAGTTGTAGAAATAGGGAGACACTTCAGGAACATTTCAGGCATGGAAGATAGTGATTGGGAAGTCACAGAGATGGATGAGTCGTATGCAAGTAGAATCAAATGGGCAAGGAGCTGGCTGAAATAGTGTGTAGAAGAGACTAAAGTGTAAGCATCTAGGAAAGGTATTAAATGACCAGGTTTAAAGACCAGAACATTTTAAGAGCTTTAAAAGAGAATTTATATTTGATCCTGGAAGCAATAGGGAGTTAATGGAGTTTGTTGAATAAAATGGTCAGATCTACAATTTAGAAAAGTCACCCTGGCAGTTGGGTGTAGAAGGTGAATTCAAATGGGCCAAGACTTGAGGCAGGGAGACCAGTTGGAAGGCTATTGCTGTAGTCTAGCAGAGAAGTGATGATGGCCTTAACTAGAGTGATGGCTGTGTGAGTGGAGAGAAAGGGCATAGACAAGAGAGGTGACAGTAGAAATAAGAATTGGCAACAGAATTTATACATGCAAAGTGCATTTGAGCAGTCAAGGATATCACCAAGTTTGCAGACCTGAGTGACTGAGAGGATAGTAGTGTATTTTACAGTAATTGGGAAATTTGAAAGCAGGGAGGTTTGGAAGGAAAGACAATAAGCTCTGTTTTGTTCTTGTTAAATTTAAGATGCCTATAGGACATCCAATTGGTAGCATGGGATTGAAAATCAGGAGAAAGTTTAGGGCTAGAGATAGAGATTTGCACATCATCTGTATAAATTTGATAATTAAATCTATGGGACCTGGTAAGATCTTCAAATTACAGACTGGAAATGAAAAAAAAGAAGAAGATGGCTCAGGATAATTTCAGGAAACACACATTGTTAATAGGAAAGGAAAGGATTACCATGCACCAAAGGAGAATAAGAAGGAAAGATTAGACAAATAGGGACTTCAAATTTTCTTGAATAATTTTTAATTGTGTTCTAAGATGGTTGAAACAAGTCACTACTCTCCCAGTTTTAAATTAGGTTTTTTTTCCTTCCACAGTCCCACCTACACTATTTTCCCCATCTTATATTTTTTGTGAATTTTAAGAGTACGAGGAAATACATTGAAGGTGTTTTAATTTTTATTCCTATAATTACTAGTGATTTGGGGTAATTTTCAGCTGGTTGTGAATCATGATGTTTCTTCATTTGAAAATTGTGTTTATACTTTTTGCACATATTTATGGGGAAATGACTCAATTTTATAGACCCCGCTTCACATAGAAAATATTAAAAATGGAACTAGCTTTCAGGAAACTGGCACTGATGAAAGCAGTGACCTCTGTCTTCATATTTCTATATTCCATCCAAAACATTTTGCAAATCTTAAGATGCTATATAAAGGTTAACTTTTATTGTTATTTCCAAATTCCCAAAGCTGCTAACATATGCATGCTCATACAAATTACTCTGTCTCCTTTGTCATGCTGCCTTTCAGGAAATGTACACATCAACTGTAGAGGTGTATGTATATATCTCTAAATGTGTATTATACACACATATTTTCACTTCTTTTCAAAATGATCTTTCGATGGCCTAGATCTATGCCAAGGTTTTATAATCCCCCACTTCCTGTGTGAAACCAACAGTAACAATGATCTGTTACCACATATAAGAAAATTGGCATCCCTGTATTGACATTATTCTAATGCCCAGTTGCCTCCCCAGTTACTTGTGTTCCAAATAACTGCTGCAATCCAGAATCCAATTAAATTACTCAAACTTCCAATAACATGTATTTTAAAACTAATTAACTATTCACTTAATTCACTCACTTGGACTAAACACTCTACTTAACTGTATGAAGCTTCTGGGAGATTTTCTTATACATTTTTCCAGAGAAAGCACATCCCCACATGCAGAGCTGTGACACATTTTCTTGCCTACCTGTTCTTTTCCAGTAGAAGCCTCAGTGCAGAACAATCTGTAGCCTTGGACTGGACCATTTGCATAGGCAGGGGGTTCCCAGGAAATAAAAATTGAGGTAGGTGAGGTAGATATAGCTTGCAGGTTTTCAACTGGCCCTGGGACTTGCACTATAGACAAAAAAAAATGATTAATGTAAGAATTTCTCATTCCTCAAAAACGGTAAGATTAACAAAGTTTTTTGGTACATTATAATATATATGTAATTGTACATTTGTGTTTTATATATATGCATGTATATATGTGTGTATATTTTGAAGGTTCCAACTAGGTTTATTGCCATACAATCTTGAGACAGACTTTTTTTTTAACATACACAGGAAAGTTTGAAGATTTTCTTTTCTTTTCTTTACAGAAAACAATAATTTAGGCTATCTTGACTACATTAATGGGAAACATCTTTGCCCAATATGAAGAGTGGGCAGGTGGCAATGGCAGGCAGTGATCACACCTAGGCCCTTTGTTCTACAGGTAGCACATATGTGACTAAAAAGGTGGATGAGGAGAAAAAGAAAGTTTCAGCTCAAGAAAAGAATGGTAAGAAGCAACAAAAAGGAAGACCTTCAACCACCAAGATGCAGAATGCCATCTCCTCTCACTTTCATCCTTTGTTTTCACAAAATGATTGAAAAGGTAAGGGTATTCTGGAATTTAATTTTGGGAATGCCCATCTCTAAAAAGTTTCTTCTGTTTAAAGAACATAAGAGCAATGAAAAGCTTGCAAATGCTGATGAAGAGACCTCTGGTCCTAGAATCCTTATGGATAGTGAGGAATTTGGGCTAAATAACCTTGAAGGATCCTTCTAGCTCATGATCTCACATCTCCCCTCCACCATGAGTGAAATCATCTCCATCTTGGCCTCCATAAAAGACAAGGAACTCGGGAATTCTGGAGACAGGCATCAAGGACCTGGATGACAGAACCCAAAATGTGTGTGTGTGTGTGTGTGTGTGTGTGTGTGTGTGTGTGTACTTTTAAGAAGTACTTGTGCTGTATACTTGTAAATTACTAAATATTGAACATAAATCTATAGAATCATAGCAGTTTGGGATGGGGAGGAACCTTGGAGACTGTTTTCTCCAGTCCTCTTATTTTTGCAACTGAGAAAACTTAAGGCAAGATGTAAAGCTATTTCCTTTACAGGTATTCCTAAGTTCTCCTAACACCCAGTTTGTTGTGCTTCCTACAACATCACATTGACTCTCAAGTCCAGAATCTGACTACTTAGTGTTAGGGAAGATCTATTTAGCAATGTTATGAATTAGGATTTTATTTATATGTCCAACATGAAATATTAGAGGCAACATGGTCTAATGGCCAGAGAGTCAGCATTAGTGTCAGAATTACCTGGGTTCAAGTCCAGTCTTCTGACACATACTGTCTGTGTGTTCTAAAGGAAGTCCTTTACCCTCTCAGTACCCCAAACAATCCTCTAAGCCTAAGTTGTTGAGTTGCTTTGATAGAGTTTCTTCACTGGGTAGCTCCTTGAACCAAAGAAATCACAAGTCCTGACCCGCTCCTAACAAGATGCCATACATATTTACCATGAAATAAACACATTCAAAGACATTTTTATAATCTTCAACCATTCTTATATCTTGGCACTAGAAAGGGCTGGTTTACTGCTATAAATTACAAATATAAATTATTATTACTTATTGTTACTGACAGCCTTAATCTTACCTAGATCAAACAGATGCTCAACTTTTGCACTAGATATGAAAATAGCATAATAATGTATGACTGTGTTAAGTGGGTTTTGGTCAATTAAATATTTTGCTGAATATTCTTCTTTAGTTTAGGTCTTTCTGCTACAGGAAAGAAGAAAACTATTAGAGGTTTCCTTGAAGGTTTTCATCTCAACAGCTTTCCCTAGGCTACTGGTTTTTATAATGTCTCCCATGGACTTAACCTGTCTGATATGCAATTATCTCTTCCACATTGTGGCGGTTAGGTGTGTGATGCCCCTGAGATATGGAAAATCATGTAAAACTTTTTGGCTCTTCCTTTGTATTAGAGAAGAAGTCTGATTTCCCTTTTTCTTTCATGGGGTGTTTACAGTATCTTATTGTAAATTTTGGGTTAAATATTTGTTCATGGGCTCTTTGTCATCTGTTGGCCTTCATGTATTATCTGTGACTTCCACAAACTCCAAAAAATTCCCCATAACATATGGGAAAACACCCATAGCACATTGAAACTGCAATGAAGAAAGCCACAATGTGGAAGGGATAACTTTTTAAAAACACTGTTTACACTTGAATGAAATTCTTACTTTGCATCACCATCAAGACCATCTACAACACCAAGTCAAGGATCGGGACTTATGGAAATAAAACACGATGCATATGACCACCTACAATGTATACACACACACCTACACACCTAGGTTCACATACTCAAACACACTCCCACATAACCCTCAAGATGCTTCTTTAAGCTCACTGTCTTTCGACAGGGGATGGTTTTCCCAAGATTGTCTGGCCCCTGGTACTCTTCTAGTAGGAGAGGATGGCACTTCTGAGACATAACCTTTGACCTCTCCCCACAGAGCTGCTGGAGGCGGTCAGGGTAATGACGACCTAAAATCTAACTTGAAAGGGTGATGGTCTTATCTTACTATGGTTTTCTTCCTCCAATTAGATTTTGGGTCATTGTCAATGGGAAAAAATACACATTCCATTTGAGGAAGGGGACAAAGAGAATAGTTAATATAGACACTGGTGCTGCTCATTTAATAATGGGATTAAGCTGCTGGAATATAACATTTTTTAAAAAGTGTCCATCCATAATTTTCAAGAGAGATTTCAAGAGATCCTTGACTGTGATTACCTTCAAGGGATCAATGGGAAGACTTCAAAGATAAATTGGTGCAGCTTTTGACTTCTGACCAAAGTTGAGAACAAGAAAAGAGGAGATGTGGAGTAGAAGGAATGGGCTAGGTCAGGAACTTCAGTGGGGTATGGAAATTTATGGCAAATCCCATCTCCAGGTTTCCCCAGCCTACTGATTTACACAACTGGGATTTATATTCCGTTTTAAATTTTACAAAGCACTTTATAAAAACGCTCTCAATTTATTCTCACAATTACCATGTAGGTAGGTGCTATTTGTATACACATTTTACAGATAAGGAAATTGAGACTGAAAGAAATTAAATGAGAACTGAAGACATCCTAATTCCAAGTCCAACTCTCTGTTAGTGTACCACCTAGTTTCCTATGCAGGTTGCTTCATGTTAACCACTAGTGTTTTGATACAATCATACCAGGAAAAGGGCAGCCCATTCCATTGGAACTCCAACTTGAAGCCCATTGTACAGTCACCTGCCCTTACGCCCTATACCCCTGTAAAAGATAGAGAGCAGAGAAGAAGCAGCCAGTGTAGTCCTGGAGGAAGTTGTAGTGTTGATCTCTTGATCCCCAGAACATGAAGGAGATCCAAGAGGAGGAAGACGAGAACTGGGAGATGGGTATGGTGCCATATGTGAACAAATTCTGGAGCCAACCTGAAGAAAGACAGGAGCCCACAGGACAGAAGGTGAGGCCAGGAGGACTCTGAGAATTCTAGACTCCAGGACTCTGAGGAAAACTCCCACTGGCAGAACTCTAGTTAAAATACCTCTGTTAACCAAACATGACACCACTCACACACTCGGGATTTAGAGTGAGCTTAATCCTCCACAAGGTTTAAAAGAAAAAAGATCAAATAAACTAAGGCAAGGAAATGACACATAAATTACCTGTTCAATTATACATTGAATGAAAGAATGAGCCAAGATTCTGACTCTTTGTATTGTGTGTGTATTTGCTTGTTGGTTAGAATTGTTGGTTTGAATTTTCACTAGTGTTTATGGTTTTGAAAATATAATTGTAGCAAAACAGAAACAAAATAAAACAAAAATAGAAGGAAAGGATCATAAAGATGATTGGATGAAACACTCTCATTTCATCAATGTCTCAGAGGTAGTAAAGAATCAAACTACCATTCTAATATACCATCTTATGCCAAATCCAGTCTGTTCACACCTTCTCTATACTGAAGAATTGGAATGGGATCCAACATAGGAAACTAGTCAATAACATTTTCAGAATCTTTTCACTTAATTACCTGAACACTGAGGACAATGGTTCACCTTTATAGCAACCACAAGAGCTAGAAGAGTGATTTGCACATAACATCAGAGGGACAGCAAAAGTCATCTAATCCACATTCTCCCTGTATGTCTTATTTTAAAGTAGATGAAACTTATGTGAATTTTCCAAGGTCACACAGACATAGGTAGTAAGAAGCAGACCTGGAATTTGAATCCATCTCTCCTGATTTCAAATCCAGCACACTTTTTATGGCAACATGGGGCTGAATTGGTTGAATGAAAGAATCAATTAAAACAAAGGTTGTCAAATTATGGCCTGCAGGCCAAATCTGGACCACCCTCCTGTTTTGGCAGGGTCCTTGACCTAAGGCTGATTTGATTTGGTCTACAGATCATAGTTTGCTGACCCTAAAATTACATGACTGTAAATTTTACCAGTGTTTCTTATAGTAATACCGTTTGTACACTCTCTTCTCTCTCTCTTTCTCCCTAATTTTTTCAACTGATACAACTATTATCCATCAAGGTCCTTAAATATTTACATATATTCAGATTCCTTTTTTTCCAAGTCTGTGGTTATCTGATGGGACATAAAAAAATCTGGAAATCAGTGGTTGCATGAAAATATTCCACAAGTACAAAGATATATGTTCTGTGTGTAAATTAATTCATTTATATATTTACAGATAGATGTGTCAGAAGTACTGTCCAACAGGGAGGATGAATTAGCAAATCATTAATTAGGGCTCATAGTGCACTTCTGTTGTCAACATGGCCATCTGTTTCTCTTGTCTAAGGTCCTCTATATTGATCTTGGTCATTATTACCTGTCAGTAAACACTACATGCTAATTTCAAGAGGTCCAGAATTTCATAAATCCATAGGTGAACTTTGCACACAGACTATTTAATCATAGAATTTGAGAATTGGAAAAGACCTTAGGGAACCTTCTAACAAATGCAGGGCCGCTTCTGCAGCATTTCTTTCATTGACAGGTGTCAATGCTTTTATTCTCTTCTGACACCCATAGCCAAGGCACAGGGTTTTTACTAGATGAATGGATGGTTGTCATTCATGAATGTGCTTTCTTATTCCAGGCTGTGGACACTCCATTTTATACCAAGTATAACTATGAGTGTGTGTGTATACATATTCATGCATACGAGCCACATGTGGGGTTTATATCTATACTTATTTGTGTACAAGGCAGTGGATAGTTAGTGTAGGGGGCCTGGAGTCAGCAAGATTCATCTTCCTGAGTTCAAACCGAGCCTCAGAAACTTACTGGCTGTGTGACCCTTGGCAAATTTAACCCTACTTATCTCCATTTTCTCATCTGTAAAATGAGTTGGAGAAGAAAATGGCAAACCACTGCAGTATCTCTGCCAATAAACAAGTGTCCCAAAGAGTCAGACATATGTTGGATAATAATTTTCTGGGAAACTATGTCTAATTTCTCCTAATTTTCATAGAAGTTAACTATTCAAATAATGCAAAGATTTATGAACAGAAGCATAGTTCAGGAAAGTAACCTATCAATCACTATAATTCCAAAAAACTATCTTTGTAATGTCCTAACAACCTTACAAAAATAGCAGAAGGCAAGATGGTGGAGTAGAAATAAAACTTCAGTGGGGCTCTGGCTTTCACTTCCCCCAATTCATGTAAAAGGGGACTCTGAACAAAATGTGGCACTACAGAACCCACAAAATGACACAGAGAAACTAACCTCCCACTGAGGACAGCCTGCCAGGTGTATCAGCAATGCCATATTCACAATGCCTATAGAGATTACAAATATGCTGATATAATTATCCATCACAAAATACATCAGGTTTGCCATTTGGGGAAATAAACTAGAAAATTTATTAAGATACCAAAAGACTGAGTCCCAAAACCAGAAAGTGAAAGCCATCAGAGTAGTTATGATATTGGCACAGGTAGATAAAGTAGAAAGCACCCACATTTTCAAGCCTTTAAAACAGAACAGGCTACCTCAGGCAAAGGTCCTCCTCTCCCCACTCACAGCAACCACCCAGCGCCCTGGAAGAGCGCTCCCAGCAGCTCCGGCCCCTGGCAGTCCTCAGCAGGAGTCCTTAGCAGAAAGTCCTGCTCCCAGCAGCTCTGGCCGCTGGCAGTGCTCAGCAGGGGTCCTAACTAAAAAAAAAAAAGGCAACCGCCGCCAACTGCCAACCGCAGGACCGTTAGCTCGGCTTTTCACTTTCTCTTGCTCTGCTATGTCAGCACGTCCATGGGGCATGGGAGATCTTTAAATCCCATAACCCTTACACCAGGCCATCAGGAATCAGACAGCACAGCACTCTGGGAGCTGAGCCCAGCCCCACACCGAGGCTTTAGCCTAGGGCGGGCCTGACCAGCCTCAGGCCGGAGGGACTCAAGATCACTATCAGCTGTGGCTGTTTCCAGAATTATCAACACATAGATGCCAAGGACAAAGTGAGAGATCAGTGCAGTGTGGACTTTGGGATCCATTAATTAGGAGTACTTAGGCCTTTATCCCCTGGAGGGAGAAGCCGCTGAGGTCTGTGTTGCAGCCACCACCATGTGGCTGCTTCAGGTCCTGGCCTTCATGCAGACTGAAGGAGAACCAAGCGACCAGTCTGAGGGGTAACCTCTCTTGCTTTAATCTGCTTGGATCTGGATTGCAGTCCAAGGTGGAGGTCCTGGGGTGTGTGACCACCTTGCCAGACTGTGTGGAGGTTTCAGAGAGGGCACCCAAGTAATACCTCCGGCAGCCGAGAAAACCTCAGTGTTTGAGATGAAGCCCACCTGTCTGGTGGCAGAGTTCTACTGTGGTAAAAAAGCCCAAAAGCCAAGTAAAAATGAGCTTGCAAAGGAAGCAAACCAAGCAAAGCAATCCAACATTAGACTGCTATTTTGGGGACAAAAAGGATGAAAGCATGGAACAGGAGGAAGACAGTAATGTCAGATCACCTGTACCAAAAAATTCCAAGAAAAATATGAGCTGCTTACAGGCCATAGAGGATGTTAAGCAGCACATAAGAGAAGTGGAGGAAAAATTGGGAAGAGAAATGAGAACAATGCAAGAAAATTATGAAATGAGAATTAATTAAATGAGATGAAATTAAATTAAATGAAATGAATAATTAATGAAATGAGAAACAGCATAACTGAGGAAAATAACACCTTAAAAATAGACTAACTCAAATGGCAAAAGAGGTTCAAAAAGGTGAAGAACTCCTTAAAAAGTCGAATTTGCTAGATGGAAAAAGAATCTCAAAAACTCACTGAAAAGAATCATTACTTCAGAAATAGATTGGAGCACATGGAAGCTATTGACTTTATGAGAAATCAAGAAACAAATGAAAGAATAAAAGGCAATGTGAAATATCTCATGGGAAAAACCACTGACCTGGAAAATAGATCCAGGAGAGATAATTTAAAAATTATTGGACTTCCTGAAAGACATGTATATATACACACACACACACACACACACACACACACACACACACACACACACACACATATATATATATGTCTATATAGGAAGGTATATAGTCATATGAATACATATGTGAATGTGTATACATGTTTACATTTATACACAGATAAAGGCCACAGGAAGGGATGATACTTAAAAGGTGAAATTAAGATGTGAGAGAGGAATATAATGAGAGGAGATGGGGAGAGAAGGAATGGGGTAAACTATCTCATATAGAAGAAGCAAGGGAAAATGGCTACAATGGAGGGGAAAAACAGGAAGGTAAAAAGGCAAAGCCATATTTTCATTCAATTAGGCTCATGGAGGAAATGACATACACACTAAATAGGGTATCTCATCCTAAAAGAGAGTAGCATTGAGAGGGGGGATGATTGAAGGGAGGGCAGGCTGGGGGGGGGAGGGAAATTGGAAACACCCACTTTTGAAAAGGAACAAGATCAAAGTAGAGAATAGAACTAATGGGAGGTGGGATAGGAAGGAGGGAAATATAGTCAGTCTTTTACAATATATCTACTATGGTAATGTTTTGCATAGCTACACATGTACGACCTATACTGATTTGCTTATCTTCCCAGTAAGGGGGGGGTAACAAGGGAGGGAGGGAATGAATCTGGAATTCAAAGTTTTAAAATCAAATGTTTAAAAATACATAAATACAATTATTAATACTATTTTACATGCAATTGGGAAATAAGATATGCAGGCATGGTGGCATAGAGATCCACCATGCCCTACTGGAAAAGTTGAAGGGGGTATGGGAGAAGATATGGGAGAGAGCAGATTGGAGGAGGGGATATCCTGTGGGACCGCTATTTTGGGGCAGTGGGTAGGGGAAAACATTTGTAACTCAAAATCTGGTGGAAATGAGTGATATAAACCAGAAGATAAGAAATTAAAAAAAATAAAAATAACAGAAGCCCACCTGGGGATAAGAAGGAAGGGAGGGAAGAAGCATTTATATGGTGCTGACTATGTGCCATTCGCTATGCTAAGCGTTTTCTGGATATTACTTCCTTTGATCTTCACAACAACCTCATGTAGGTCTGTTATTATCCCCATTTACAGTTGAGGAAACTGAAGTAGAAGTTAAGTAACTGGCCTGGGGACACACAGCCATTGAATATCTGAGACTAGATTTAAACTCACGGTTACCTGGTTGCCATAATCTTTTCTCTGTCTCTGTCTCTCTCTCTCTCTCACACCCCACACACAACACTATTTATATAAGGAACAATATTGTTCCATCATATATTTTAGCACCTTGGTGGTGAAGTGGATAGCGTTTGGAATCAGGCAAATCTGAGTTCAAACACTTGGCTGTGTGACCCTGGGCAAGGCTCCTAATGTCCTTTTGCATCAGTTTTCCCATCTATAAAATGGAGATAATAAATACACCTACCTCCATTGTGAGGATCAAATGAAATAATAATTGTAAATGCACAGAGTCTGGCACATAGTAAGTGATACATACATATTATTATTATAAGGTTTTATTTAATGTAAATTCAAGGAAGAAGAGGAAAAGGGAGGATACAGTACGATTTTTTGTTGTTTCCTACAAAGCATTACTGATTACATGCTTCTGAAATGCAAATATTCACATAAGGCAAAAGGGAAAAAAAATCTCACCCGTATACAGTTAAATAATCTAGAATGTCCTGGTTTTGCAATATGTAGTGGATTAAGGGATTAAGAGTTAGGAGATGTCATTTCTAAGACAGGCCCTCAATTGTGTGACTTAAGGAAAGTTGGTTAACCTCTCTGAGCCTCAAACTACTTGTGGGTGAAAGTAAGAACCTAGAAGAGGTGTTTTGAATTCCTAAACCCTTACTGCCATCAAGAGAAGTTCTCTAAGTCTGTACAGTCATTAAATAAATTATACTGCTTTTAACAAGTGGTATAATCATTTGTGCAATCAATGATTGAAAACTACCATGATCATGACAGTTTGTCATGAGAAATCAGACTGTTCTATGACTATAGTGTAATGTCTTCAACTTTTAATCAAACATAATCAGTTTGAAAAATGAACAATTATGTTCAGTCAGGAACTTTAACTTTTTCAGTATCTCAAAAACAAGCAAACTCACCTGGCGTATTCATCGGTTCAGATTTTCAACATGTTAATACTTATTGATGTTCAAGAAGTTAAATGCAACCTTGTGGCTAACTCTAACATTCTTTCTGTCTTATCTCTATATTGCTTTGTCTTTCTCTGTGTATCTGTTTCTCACTTCCTGTTTTTCTCTGTCTCTATATCTGTCTTTCTCTGTATGGTTCTGTTTCTGTTTCTACCTCCATCTGCATGTCTGTTCCTCCCTCCCTCCCTCCCTCCCTCCCTTCCTTCCTTCCTTCCTTCCTTCCTTCCTTCCTTCCTTCCTTCCT
>NW_027185664.1:11951582-11962460 GCF_028583685.1 Petaurus breviceps papuanus
CCTTCCTTCCTTCCTTCCTTCCTTCCTTCCTTCCTTCCTTCCTTCCTTCCTTCCTTCCTTCCTTCCTTCCTCCCTTCCTTCCTTCCTTCCTTCCTCCCTTCCTTCCTTCCTTCCTTCCTTCTTTCCTTTCTCTGTCCTTCCCTCTATCACTCCCCCTCTCCCTCCATTGTCCACAAATATCTATGCATTGGACAAGATTTGAAATCTGTATTATCTCTTTTTCTAAAACAACCTTGGCAGATTAAAAGAAAGTCATCTCTATAAGACTGCAAATGAATTCAATTTGTACGCCTCCTTTAGGAGGCCTAGGTCCTTACTCTGTACTCTTGAGTAGGGCTCTTTATCATTATACTAATGTTACACAACTAAGAATCCAAAATGAGGACAAATGAGAGTGTCACCAAGTGTGCCAATGATCACTTGAGTATTTAAAGTCCTTTCAGAGTGACAATTTATTGTAATTGATGCAAACATTTCTAAATCATCAATACAACAGTCACCAAATCACATTTCTTTGAGACGACCAAACTAAAAATGCCTTTGTCATTCTTGTTTCATAAGTTTACACTCCCATGATGAACTATTTGTCATATACCCAATTCAGGTTAAGGGATCTAAGGATACTAAGGTCTGGAAGGAACTTTAGATGTTTTCTAATCCTACCTGTTTATGGGACCAAAGAGGAAATTGGGGCCCAAAAAGGCTAAATGATTTTTCCAAGGTCAAACAGTTAATAATTTGAAGTCAGGCTACAGTCATTTCTCTTCAGTCTTAATCCAGGGTTTTCCCGGGGAATATATAGATTTGGGTTCTTCATTCTTTGATTGTTTAATTGCTAGTTTCAGAATAATTTTTGATGCCATTTTCTGTTATAAAAGTGGACAGCCATGGCTCAGTAATTATCTCTAGGTACCTATGTCTTTGGATCACAAAGTACTACTCCTTTAAACAGTAGGTTTCAGTGTTTGACTTCACACTTAACACGTTTCAAATGAAAGCTATTTAGGAGATAGCTTGGATTTATTGATAATACAGTACATATTCTGATTGCTTCTTTTATTTTTTTCCTCCTGTAGTTAACAGCTATAATGATATTTATGTGAAATCTGTTTCTGTTCTGTATGGGGTAGACAACTTCAAAAAGCCTTGAGGCAATGTAATTATTAGCATAATGAAACCCCTTCTTGTCTGAACTGTATGTAGTTAGGAGATGTGACAGTAATTTGGCAAGAAAGAAGCACAGTACTAGAGGGTATGTTTCTATTTCTGACCTAAAGGAACATGACAGAATTTGGTTAGATTTAATGTCTATCACCTATTCATTTTTCATTTGGTTTTAATATGGCCTCTCTACTAGGCCACTTTACAGTCAATATAACTCTGCTATAAACATATAAATATCTCCCTCTCTCCATATATTATAAGGATATATAATGAGTTATGTACAAATAATTTCACATACAATATAATATATGTAATAAAATGTGTATTATACATAAGCATATATGACATATCTATAATCTATATAATGTTTCAAATAAAATATATAACATACACAAGCACATATAATATACACATATGTATATTATATCTTTTTAACTATATGCATGCATTTTATATGCATATAATACATCTATGTGTTCTAAAACATCATATTGGACTTTTTGGACAATTAAATAAAAACTATGGTTTCACTATCAGCATGGTATAGTGGATACAGTGTCAGCCATAGACTCATGAAAGTATTTGTTTAAGGTCTATCTCTCACACATTAGCACCATGACCATGAACAAGTCAATTTGTCTTTCAGTGTCTTAAAAAAAAACCTCTAAAATTATGTTACAATTGATTATATTCATAGGTAGAAGAAGTTTCCATAGGGGAAGTTCCCCAGAGGAGTGAAATCATAGGTCCAGACCAAAACCAAAAAAAAAATAAAAATTAAAAATCGTTTTCCTCAAAATAAATAATAGAATAGAAAATAATTGTTTTTATTAATCAAACTTAATTTCAAAAGATATTTTTATAAGAGGAGTTCAATCTGTAACATGACAAGGTAAGCACCATTCAAAAGCCTTGCTCAAGAATTGATGAAATAGTTAAATGTCTATATTGGAGGTAGTTTAGAACAGGGTTTTTAAATTAGTATATGAGAATTAGAAAAATAAAAAAATAAGTAAATCTCAATGTTTCCCCTTATAATCTTGCATATTTTGCTAAATTCATTAAAATAGCTTTATAATAATGCATAGCTATGCTTCACAGACTTCCTAACATGTCCCTGAAACAAAAAAACGAGTTGTAAACTGCTGGTCTAGCCAATTTTCTTGATTTTACTTTGGAAATAATAGACAGTGTATACTAAAGCCAAGTGGATAGTGGGAGCTCTCAGTTGGATGATCCATCTCCCAAAAATGTTAAAAGGGAATATTCATAAATTGAAGACATACATCTGTATGAGTTCAAATGGTCTGGAAAATGGATTTAACCCTTTACTTTTATAAAGTCAAGCACAAGCAGCTTTCCAGAGGACTGCTGCTGTGAAAAGCTTTAAGGTTCTGATCACATAGTATATTGAAGTCTCTATTTATTCAGCAGTAAACTAAAGCAAAAGTTCAAGATACAAATTACAAAGTTCTCCCACCCCTGGGCCACAGTAAATCATGATCTTCTCAGTCAGCATTAAGTAGCCAATGACAGGTCTTTTCATCTTGACTCAAGGCTGGCTCTCAGGTTCCATTGTTCCTCTTCCATGGTCCCAACTTTTTTCCTGAATCTACCCAACCATAAACTGGATTTAAAGGTAGGCAGCTCTCAGCTCCTCATCCAGTTCCTTGTCCAGTTCCACACTGAAGTTCATAATGTCCAGTCCACCTAAACTCCTTCACAGTTTCTGTTTCTTGGAAGACAAAGCTTAACAGAGCCACAATAACATTCATGTACGTTGCCGGCACCATCATCATCATCAATTCACTATCTGCCTGTGAAATCAACACAGACCCACCAACAAGGTCTGAAAACACCACACAGAATGACTACAGTCCCTGGACCTCTCACACCCTCCTCTAGGACTTCTGTAAACACACAAGAAAATTCTCTTTCAGAGCTTCCAGTAAGGTCCCAGGGCTTCTGTACAAAGTATCACAAAACAAAAATCAACACAGACACAACAGACACAATGCCTGCTTCCACCATCACTCCCCTTCTCAGTTCTGCTCTCTCCCAGCTTGGGCTTCTCCTTATATACGGTCTGTTCTGCCCCTTCCTGTTATATCAGCAAATTCCTCCTACTGTGTGTTTCACAAGTTCTGTTTCTTAACTTGATATAATCAAGAGCAAGGTTCAACTGAAACAAGGTGCTAAGTATTTGTTTGCTTGCCATTATAACTATATGAGCACAAGATGACAGACATCCCAAGTAAAAACTGTTGCTGAATTAGCCATGTGTGGAGGCAAAAACTAACTGCTGTAGACTTTGTATACTGTATACAAAACATCTACTTTATTATTCCTTTTTAAAAAGTTATTTGAAGTCTTGTAGGAAAAAAAGAAAAAATAAGCTTAATTCCCAGAAAATTGATGAACTGTGTATTTTTATAAAGGGGGAAAAAAGTCCTCAGAACAAAATTGTCTGTATAAGAATATTTTAGCCAGGAAGCATCTTGTCAATAAAGCTAAGATGAAACACTGCTTACAAATAACCATGGCTACTTTAGGATTTTCTTTAAGATATTGAAACTCAGCTTTCTTAATGCAGAACTAGAATCCGAGAGGCAGCTTAACATACTTCAAAATTGAGTTCCCTTCTATGGTGGTAACATAATTATATACCAAATCCACCCCCATTCCCATTCAAAAGATACATTTGGAATTGTAATTCACTTAATAGTTCATAGAATAGGAGAGTTGGAAAAGATGTTGAAGATGATTTAGAATCTTCATTATAATATACAGGTGAGAAAATAGATTCAAAGGACTGCATCCAGTTCATTTAGTTATTAAATGACAGAGATAGAATTCAAAGCCAAATATCTCACCTGCCAGTCTTGTCAGTTTAATATTCTATCTTCTGTGGGATATTCTCTATCCTTCTTATAAGACAAAGTTCTTGTAACAATCAGGTCTAAATCTCACCTGCAACTCATACCAACAATGTAACACTAGTACAATCATTTTACTTTTCTTGATCTTTTTTTCTCTCATTTTCAAAATGAAGAAATCCCACTCGAAATTTATGTTTCTATGATAGTCACTCGACAGACAAGTATTTATTAAGTGCTTGCTCAGCACAATGCATTGTGCTCAGTGTTCTTATTGTTTGCCTTTTTTATTTTGGAACAGGACCAGTGACATCACTGGATGATGTATTGACTTGTGAGTTAATTGGATGTAGGTGAGGCAGAGTTTCACAAAGTCTTCAGGCTGATTCTCCCTTCCAGAATCACTGAAGTCCAGCGGTAAGATGAAAGTCAAGATGACTGATGATGACCTGGGATGCAATGGACCACCTTGGCTCTTTGTTGTCTGACCAACTCTCAGCACTCCATAGCACCTGCTTCAGCCACCTTTTGTGTCCATTGGAATGAATTGTTCTCATCTGTTGCTTCTAATAGAGGAGGTCTTCACATGTTTGGGGGTAGAAAAACTCTTAATTCAGGATTTAAGACCTGTTTGGTTATCATCAAACTACTTTAGTCTGTCAGTCAAGAAGGTTATCCTGGGGTGTGGCTACTATATGCTACAGCTTCTCGGAGTCACAGGTGAGAACAGAATGCCAGGTGGACATGAAAGGCAAATGAGCAGCCCTGAAAAGGACTTGGCAAGCCCTCATACTAGAGGTGCTAGCCCTCCTTGAACAACACCCCATACACCCACTGAACTCAGTACTGGAGATAGGAAAACCAAAATGAAATAGTTGATGTTCGGAATTCCATATGTCAATGCTGTAACATTGACCTAAGGAGTGTGAATAGTGTGTGAAGTGTGAATAGGCAACGCTATGAAAACAAAGCAATACATTTCGACTTAAAAAAATTTATTCCTTCCTGGGTAGACCTGTGAATTTTGCAAAAATCAAGAAAAAAAGGAGATTTTAAAAGTTTTCATCACAATTTTGTTTGGCTGTTTTCAGGAATTGACAGATAGAAATATCTCCTCTAATCACATAAAAAAGAGTTCCACTCCTCCCACCAAAAGAGTATCATAAGATTAATGCTAGAGTTATAATTTTAAGTAATCCAATTAAAATTGAACTTATTTTCTAAATTATGATTTGAAAACATTTCAGTAACTCTTCAATAAGAAGTTCAGGGCAGCTAGATAGCATAGTGGATAGAGCACTGGCCCTGGAATCAAGAGGATCTAAGTTCAAATATACTCTCTGATACTAGCTGTGTGACCCTGGGCAAGTAACTTAACCCTGCTACATTCCCCCAAAACAGCCAGTTCATAATCATAATTCTAAAAACAAGATAACTATCTGAAGTAGCAGAACAATGTTCTTACAGCACTGTATATCTAGAAAATAATGCCTATAATTAAAAACAACAATAAAAGAAACGAATAGTGATAGACCTAGGAGGCAGGGAGGTCCTTTGTCAAATTTTCAATATTTATCATGTAAAATAAATTTTTGAGGAGAATAATTTTGGCTTGTCATAAAATTATTATGAGGATGAGGGTTTTATTTAAAGGACAAAGAGACAGCATAAAAATGAAATGGAAATTGCCAAAAGAATTTTCTGAGGTGGGGAAAAGAGACTTCATATATGTAACTGTTTCCCATGAAAGTGTGGAAAGAGGTGAAAGAGGACAAAATTTGGGCCTGAATTATCCAGATCACTACTTTTATTCTCTACACCATTTTATGTGAGTTGGAAGCATAATGGAAGAGATTGCATTTCATTGACAAAATGATTTATTTCTAGAGGAGCAGGTGTGAATAGTGCACACTGGGATATCTTCTACAGTGAGATGATACAAGGGTAGGAAGCTGTAAAATCTGCTATGTATGATTTCTTGCACTCTCACAGTTGGGGTAATAAAGTAAACTAGAGATTTTAGCATTGGGGGGTAAATAGAACCAATGTCAATGAGACTTAGTAAGATGTCATTCATGGATAGAATATATAGTAATAAAGGGGTACATCTTGTTCCAGAGTAATAGGTTAGGGAGAATGGAGAAAAAGCTCAGGTAGTATGTGAAGAGATTGTTCACTAGTGAGGGAATCCATAATCATAGAAAGGAGACATATAGGACAGGATCAAAAGAAGGTAGAGTGATGGAAATATACTACAGACTGCCATGCCAGTGGGAAGGACTGGATAATGAGTTTGCAAAGTTGGCAATAAGGGAGGATATAGCTTTGTTAAGAGACCTGAGCACCTTCAGGAGGCCGTTCTCTGCTAAAAGGAGGGTAGCTGACCTATCTAGCTATCAGTCTAGCTATCATCTCTCTCTTTGTTCTGATAATTACATTTGAAGAAGATATAGAAATTAAGTAGAACTGCTCTTCTGAACTAAATGTTGACCAATAAGGTGGAACTAGGTGGTGAAATGGAAAGATGAGGATGTTAGAAAGAAATAACCATGACATCACAAAAGCAGTAAAAAAAAAAAAACATAAAACCTTTCTTATTATACTGTGGAAGTAACTTCAGGATCTCGAAGGCTATGGCCACAGAGTAGAAGCATTGGAACACTGAGAACTGGCAAAGAGCCAATTACCTCTCTGCAAAGGACAGCAGGAGATGGGCTTGAATTACATCTCAGGGATTTACCGTTTGCGTAAGTCAGCCTACCTCTCGGAGTCTACCTTTCCTCATCTTTTTTCCCTCATCGTTAAAATGGGGAAAATAATTTTTTTTACTCCTTTCCACAGAAAGTTGTTTTAAGGTAATGGCTTTGTGAAGCCTCAAACATTACATAAACATAGGAACTATTACCATTCAACCTAGAAAGGCTTTGAGTATGGAACTGATGAGAGACTGTATCTTTCACTCAAGGTCCATTCTAACTGGCTTAGAGAATATTATCATTAACTTGGTCAGAAGATAACAAATCTTTTTGGCTTCAGGAATTCACAAAGACCACAGACAAAGATCATCTGCTCTCATTGGTTTAATTATTAGCCCTATGAAGATCCTTTCAAGATATGTTATTAAATTTATCTCCAACCCACCCCTCTTCCTAACTTCTACACTTCTATCAGGGGTATTATCATCTTTTCTGTCTCCAAGATCAACAACCTCAGTCATTTTCATCTTCTCAGACTCTCTTGCCCAACATATCTTATAAGTCACCAAATCATACTCAATTCTATATTCACAACATCTCGTGAATCCCCTTCCTTCCACTGCATGGCCCACAATTGTAGTTCAGGTCCACATAACATTTTGCCTGAACTATTGGCATAGTTTCCTGTGTTGTTAGGAGATTTCCTTAAGTCTCTTGCATCTCCAGTCTGTTCTCCACCATGCTACCAAAGTTGTATTCTGAAAGCACTTGTCTGACCACGCCTCCAGTGCAACCTTACCTCCAGTAGAGTAACTGGCAGTGAAACTCTGCTACAATTTGACTTTCAGCTCCCGTTCCAGAGCCATTACATGCTGCTCCCCCTACTTACTGTTCCTCAAATGAGAGATTTTTAAAATACTTATCACTGTCCCTGGAACATAGCAGCTGTCTAACAAATTCTTGTTCCTTTCCTCTTCCTCTCCCTGTCCCCCTCAAAAACAGCTTTGTCTCTATATCTTTGTGAAGGGTCTCTCCCATGCCTGGAGTGTGTACTCCCTCTTCATCTCCACCTCTTACAATCCCTTTCTTCTTTCAAAGCAAAGAACAAATGCCTCCTCCTACTTTTCCTGATTCTCTATTAAGCCACCTCTTTATGATGCTAGCTCCCCCCTTAACAAAATCACCATTTTTCTATATATGGAATTTACTTAGGTGTGTATATGCTATTTCCTTTGTAAGAATGTAATGTCAGTGAGGGTAGAGACTGTTTTATTTATGTCTCAGAATCCTCAGTGCCCAGTGTACTTCCTGCACACATATGATAGGCACCTAATAAATGTTTGTTGGTTTCTTGATACTAAGGAAATCACAAGTTTTTGAAGTATTGCTAGACTAAAGGAAATTAGATTTCAAAGAATTCAGAATGAAAAGCATATAGGAGGTCACCATTATATGAAACTCCAAATAGGAAGGAGCCTTAGGAAGGAAAGGAAACTCTCAGGAACAAAATTCTCATGACTCAGGGCTAAAAGCTTTCCTTCAAATACTAGCTTTTCTTTCTTTTTTTTTTTTAAGCCATTGGGGTTAAGTAACTTGACCAAGGTTACACAGCCAGTTATTTTGCATGGGTGTTAAGTATCTGAGGCTGTAACTGATCCTAGGTCCTCCCTACTCCAGGGCCTGTGCTCTTACTCACTGCACCACCTAGCTGCCGCAAAATTGTAGCTTTTTTGTATGCCTTTGAACAAATCACTTGAACTCACTACGCCAGGGGTGAGGAACCTGTGACCTCAAGGCCACATGTGGCCCTCTAGGTCCTCAAGTGTACCCCTTTGACTAAATCCAAGCTTCTTTTTGTGCACTTGAGGACCTAGAGGGCCACACGTGGCATTGAGGCTGCAGGTTCCCTTCTCCTGGTCTAGATGAATCACATACCAGGATGCTAAAAGAATTTGCAGATATATTTGTTGAGTTACTATTGGTTATCTTAGAGGATTCATGAAGACTCGGTACCATGATATTGGAGGGAGGCAAATACCTAGATTTTTTAAAATAAGGAAGAACTTGCATATGGTGGTGGGAAACCATGACTACCACCTCATTATTAGAGTGTGCTCTTTGTCTCAATCATCTGCCCCAAATTCTTCTTGAGATTAAGTAAGCCAAACTTAAATGTACATAGTTACCTCCATTTTATTTAGGCTGACCAGTCTTTTTAGTCCTCTTAATAAAATTCTACAGCATATTTTTCAAGGGATATTGTTGATTGCCTTGGAATTTTGGGCTATTTTTAATAGGAAGACTATCTGTGAAACCAAGTAGAAGTCCATCAAGAAGAAAAATTTGAACTGAGGAGATAGAGACTACTTCAATCAGAGGGAATAACCCATATATCTGGAATAAACTCTCAAGTACCCTTTTCCTCTTGGGTCCCCTAGCTTCTTTCATGACTCGGATCAAGAACTACCTCCTTCAAGAAGTCCTTCTTGATTCCTCCAATTATGAATCCTTACTTCTAAACCACTATGCATTTACCCTCTTTGCTTATTTTAACATGTTGAAACCAGTTCTTCCCCAAGTTTTCCCCTGCCCCACACCTTCCCTCTGCCCAAAGGAAAGTAAGTTTTTTAATATAAATTGTTTCTCTTGCATTTGAGTGGCCACCACCTACCAGAATGCCAGAGTATAGCATATGCTTATTTAATGCTTGTTGAATAAGCATTTATCAAGAGTAAGTAATGCAGATTCATTTCATTTCTTTTCTTTGATACCCATGTCATAATGCCTCTCTACAACTTCTCTGACTAGTGGAAGTCCTGACTTTGTTTTAAGACAACTGTAATAAGGAATTTAGTGCTTTCCAAACAGCTCAAATCGTGTTAGATAGCTATACTTGTAGGATTTTCCCCCAAACAAATAACATAATCTACCTCCCTGTAACTTCTACTCATTGGTTATCATCTGGCCTCTAGAAACAAGTAGAGCAAAGCAAATTGTGCTTCCAAATGACACTTCAAATATTTAATAAACATCACATCTTTCTATGTCTTCTCTTCCCCAGGCTAATTACTTAAGTGATCCCAGAAGTGTGTGATATCAAAAAAAAAGTTTGTGATATCAAACTCCCACATGTTCTTCTTTAAACATACTGTTGCTTAATAGTATATCTTCTAAAATGCAGAGTCTACAGTGAATAGAGCACCAGCCCTAGAGTCAGGAGGACCTGAGTTCAAATCCAGCCTCAGACACTTAACACACACACAAAAACCAGCCGTGTGACCTTGGGCAGGTCACTTAATCCCAATTGTGATCCACAAAAAAGCAAAAAAATAAAAATAAAATAAAATGCAGCGTCTAGAGCTCATCACTCTATCTCAAATGTGACCTGATAATAGTGGAATATAATAAAAGCATAACTTTTTTTTTTAGCTCTGGTTATCATACATATATTGAGGCAGCTAGGTGGCACACTGAAAACAGAATCAGATCTGGTGGACCGAAAATTCCTTTTCCTGAGTTCAAATCTGGTTGCTGACACTTACTAGCTGTGCGACCCTGGACAAATCACTTAACCCTGTTTGCCTCAGTTCCTTATTCACAAAATGAATGGGAGAAAGAAATGGCAAACAACTCCAGTGTCTTCACCAAAAAAATCCTGAATGGGTTCATGAAGAGTTAGATGTGACTGAAAAGCAACAGAACAAAATTATACATCTCTGAATGTGTAGCCTACTACTGCATTAGGTCTTGGCATTTCCATCACAATTCAGACTTGCAAAATTTTCCCATATCTCAGAATCTCTGATGGTACTATTTAATTTTATTGTTTAGAAAATGTAGCACTAATGATAGAAGATTTTAAAAATTGAATTAGAATTACTGAGATAGGGTACCTACAATTATCAGCTTTGTGATCTAATAGATCTCCTTATTCCTCGTCATATTAACACATGCTACATAGATATACACAGTTCCATATGAATAAATTGATTCAATTAATTCCTTCGTGAGAAATAAATCATTGAGGGGAAATAATTTATTTGGGGGGGGGAAGGGATATTACTTAGAGCAAGAAATATTTAATTCTTCCTTTCCTTCTTCACAGCTATTTTCAGTTCTTTTCAATTGCATCCAACTTTTTG
>NW_027185664.1:11962860-11973903 GCF_028583685.1 Petaurus breviceps papuanus
TTTTTTTTAAATTATGATCTCTAGTATTTTAGATATCTTAGTTCTTCCACACCTTTAGCTTCATCTGTCTTAAAGCATTAAAAAATAATTACAAGCAATTAACAGATCAGATGGTACCACCACAAAGGAATTCCTCTTTTTTTTTGTAAAATGTCTGTATTTTTAGGACTTCTGAACACCTTTTCTACCCTCTTTTTGACACCAGAACAAAAACTTTAAAAAAAAGATGTTTCCTAAAAAAAAAAAAAGAAAAGAAAGAAATTACAGCAACTGAAGTAGGGTAGACATCTGACCTTGACAGTGGTGAAATTAATATTCACTCTGAGAATCTTTTGACATTTATCACACTGGAGCGCCTTTAAAACCCCAACACACACAATGTATTCAAGGAAAAGATTGATAATCACACTACCAGGGCAATAAAACCTGGTTGTTCCATATCTATTTGAAGCATCTTAAAGGCTCCTGGTCTGCTGACTGAACCACCCAGAGGATTAAGTTTATTTTATTTTCAGTATTCAAAAGATAAGGAGTTCATTAACCACATGGAAGATTTTAGCTTGTTCTGAGATAGCTGTAGGAAGACAAATAGACTTCAGGAGTAAATCATTTCACAGAAGTTTGAGAATGGCTTTAAGTAAAAATGATTTTTTGAATCAATTCTTTGAATCAGAAGCTGAGCTTTTTTCCAGCCTGAAGCCCTTGGTTCAGCTCTTCTTTTCCTTTGATTTTATAAAGTGTCAGACCAATGGAAATAGAATCTGATTGTAATATTATCAAAGGAATTTAATTTTGTTGGTGAAATAAATAGATGGAATAATTGTAACATAAAAAGTTTACCAAGATAACTAATTCAGGAAGTGTTTCATTGACAGGGATCAAATTGGTCCATGTCTTTAATAACCATGAGACCCAATAATTTTTTTTTATTTCCTTCTGATTATTTATGCAATTAGAGGGTATTTTTAAAAGCTATATGAGTAAACTTATTCAAGAGATCTCCGATTGGAATAGAAAATAGAAAAAGAACTCACTACTTCCAGATGTGCATCCAAGGTGAGAAAATATATAACATCTTTTTCTTAGATGGGGGTATAGAATAAAGCAAGGATCATATCTATGGTTGACAAAAGACCTAACATAAATGTTCTGTTTTTAATCTAGCAAGATGCATTCAAGTGCTTTCTGGGTTTAAATAATGTGGAGGTAATTTAAAATAAGTCAAGCAAGGTATACTTGAATTTTTAGTTCAAAAAGAAAAATCTTAACTTCCCTGGCTGTAGATCATCAGAAATGATAATGATTCTGTCCTGGGAGATCACTATTTGTTTTGTGAATAAATATCATTCATCTTGCAGCTGATCCTAATTCCTTCAAAGAGAGTTCAAGCCTTGTAACAGTAGTAATAATAGTAGAGTAGCAGTATGCCATCAATAATTATCATAGAGGTACATAACTGGTTTTTCATATATACATATGTGTATTCATGTGTATATATTTAATGTGTGCATATACATATAGGTATATATGTGCATATATGATTTATATATAATTCATAATACCAGATAATATATACATGCATATATGTGTAACAAGTTATATATAATATATAATAAAGTTACTAAACACACATATACACAATGATCAGACTTATTAGAGGAAAGATATCATCTGTATAATTGTTAAAATAAATTTAATTGCTATTTCTTTCCCCATATATTATATTATATCATAGTGAGGCAACATTGCATAATGAAAGGTCTTCTAGACTTGAACTTAGAAAGATATGAGGAGAATCCTCTCCCAAATTGTGTGAACCTGAGAAAGTTACTTAACCTCTCTCTGTCTCCTCATCCATTATATATATGTATATATATATATATATATATATATAATATGATAGATGATATATTACACATATATGATATATTATATCATGAGGTTCAAATGACAATATATTTTAAGAGCTCTGAAAACCTTAAAGTGCTATATGAGTAAGAACCAGTAGTAGTGCTATACCCAGAAGCATGAAATTTTCTTCTACAAAGTTGAAGTCGATTAGTTGAACTTAATTGACTTTTTCTGTTTACTACAAAAATAATGAGCAAATAAAAATGGAATTAAAAGTCCAATAGTAAATGAAAATTTAGAAAAGCAAAAGACCTTTTAGTAAGTTCTTCTTGATTTTTAATAGAAATACTTCACAAATACATGAATATATGGATGTATATGCACATGTATATATATATATATATATTGTCTCTCTCTCTCTCTATATATATATATAATATACACATACAATACTCTTAATGGGGATTATTTGTACTCTGATGGACAAAATTAAAGGTGAATCTATTAAATTGCCCTCATCTACCATTTGCAACTTGATAGGTTGCCAATCCATAAGAATCCAATTTTCATCCTTTGTTAATTGTCCTAATGGCTGACATAGCACACTACTGAAGTATAAATTGATCATTTGGCAATCCATAAATGGATGGGAGGTCAACTGGGATGATGTCAGTGATACCAAATGCTTTGATGGCTGAATAATCGGTGGTTTGGAGAGATGGATTGTAGTGTGTTAAAGTAGAAGATGTATGTGACTACAAATAAGAATAAGAAGACTTGATTTCTTCTAAACATAATAATTGGTTGAGAGATTGGACAAATGATTTTTCTGGTAAACACTTTGTTTCTATTTTTTTATCTCTAATATGATTATAACAATTCTTTCTCCTACAATTCATGCCTATTTTGAGAATCAAAGAAGACACAGAAAGTTCTTCTTTTATGTAAATTTGCATTATGTAAATTTGACTTTACATAAAAAATTGTGAAAGAAATCTACATTCCAAAAATAAATTATGACAATTCCTTATACAAAGTGGATATTATTCGATGCTGTATGATGCGGGCTTCAGAAATGGTGGTAGGAAGCTGAGAATAATTTCTAAGTCAGTTCCTGAGTGTCTGAGAGAGTGAGTGATACTCTGCTTATATTTCCACCATGGCTGGCAGGAAGTGTTCACTTGAGAGGAAAAGTGAACGATCTCACATGCATAAGCCAATAGACTTGGGAATAGAAATGAAAATAATTAGAAAATATGATAGTACATTAACTTAGTTTTGGAGTACTGATTATGAACACTATATTGAAGCATACTGCCCAGATATAGAAACAGCAAAAGGAAGTGATTTCATGAAGTCGACTTATCTATGAAAACAAAGAAAAGGTGCTTTTCTAGAGATGCTGAAACTATTAACTATGTAGATAGAAGACCAGACTCAGAAGAATATTTCTTTAATCTTGATTACAATTCAAGCCAAAACTCAAAAGTCTCTTTGAAATTATAAAGGTAAAGAATTCTGAAGGAACACAGGTATTTATAGCTGTTGGTTTGTATGATTTAAAAATCACACAAAATTTCATATATGTGCAAGTATCAGGAGAGGCTCCTAGTGTCAATATTGAGGCATCAAAGAAGTTACCAGAGTTCCCACAAAAAATTATAGATGAAGATTCCATACTTAGCAAATCTCTAATGCAGATAAAACCAACGTATTTTATCAAAAAGTGACATCTCAAACATACATGTGGGTGAAGGAAAAAAAAAAAAAACCTTTGCCAGGGCATAACACTTAGAAAAAATAGTTACTATTCTGCTTGGAAGAAATGCATCTGGGACTTGCAAATAAAAACCTGTTCTTGTGCAGAAAATCCCAAGCACTGAAAGGAATCCACAGGGCAACACTACCTGGGCATTATTTCACTAATTCTAAGGCATGGATAACCCTTTTCATCTCTGAACAATAGTTTATGCCCTGCTTCATTCCTAAGACCTGGAAGTTTTGTAATGATAATGCATTCATTTTAAGATTCTACTTATTTTAGAAAATGTTGTAGATGACCCTCCCCATCTGTATGATTGCAATGAAAATGTAAATGTGGTCTACATCTCCCCCCCCCCCCAACACTACCTCCTCATTACAATCCATGGATCAAGGAGTGTTTGGGAATTTTAAGGCATGCACTACATTTGCCCAATTGCAGCTTTGAATGGAGAAAAAGATTTGAAATTGAGAGGTTTTTGTAAGTCTATAATATTTACTGTGCAATCTGAAATATTGCTAAAACATGGGAAGATATAACAGAAACATATATGAAGTGAGTTTGGGAAAATTTGTGCCCTTCATTTGTTCTGATTTTCCTGGATTTGACAAAGATGAAACTTTTAAAGAAATGAGTAATAAGATTTTTTTTTAAGCAATTGGGGTTAAGTAACTTGCTCAAGGTTACATGGCCAGTTATTATTTCTGGATGTGGTGCTGAGTATCTGAGCCCGGATTTGATCCAGGTCATCCCAACACTGGAGCCGGTGCTCTTACTTGCTGAGCCACCTGGCTGCCCCTAAGCAATTGGGGTTAAGTAACTTGCTCAAGGTTACACGGCCAGGTGTTTCTGGGTGGGTGCTAAGTGTCTGAGCCCGGGATTCAATCTCCACGTCTTCTCAACACTGGAGCCGGTGCTCTTACTCGCTGTGCTACCTGGCCGCCCCAATAAGATTTTGAAATTTGTAGAAGAATTCGAGTCAGAAAGGAATGAAAATGGTGAAGCTGTTTATTGAGTCTCATGGAACAAAACTGTGGAATGGCAATCTGATTGACCTGCTAGCTTGCAGAAGTTTCAGAAGAAAGAGAAGCTTTCAAAACTGAGGTCAAACCCAAAAGGTCACAATGAAACAGCTAGAAGAACATTTCATCATTTGAGTAATTGATTTTTTGGATTGAAAAATGAATTCAAATATTTTAAGATTTTTTTTATTTCAAAGACTAGTTGAGGATAATATTGCTTGCTATTGTTAGATATATGAGGGAAATATCTCTCGATAGCATCATAAAGATGTTGCTCAGCCAAACACCAGTGATAATGAGTAGGGGCAGCAGAAGGCAACATACTATACCTATGTTAACTTTACAGTACTGTGCATTCTTTATCATTTACTTTGCCTTTCATTTCTTAATTCTGGTTATTATCATGGCACAGTATATAATGTCTGCATTTTGGTACATTTTGTGACTTGTATAAAGGTATTATTTTGAATATGTCTTTGTTATAAAGGAAAAGTAATATGGATGGATGGGGTAAATTCACATCAAATTTAAAAAAATCACTTTAAGTAGAGGTCTGTGGAACTGTCCACTTACTTAAATCTAGAACTATCTGTACATATGTTAAAGTGTTTGAGAATCACAAAACTTTCAACAACATTGAGGCTGGTGAAGCAGCATTATGTGACAAGTGGTCTGTCTACATAGAAACAAAGGGAGTGTAAGCTGGCAAATGAGATAATTTAGAAAAAAAATATCATCATGGTAGTGCTTTGATATGCTTTGATACTGGAGGTATTCAATATACAAGTTAGTTGTTTATATTGATTAATTATACTGATCAAACATATATTCCTGGAGTCAGGAAGACTCCTCTTTCTGAGCTCAAATCTGTAATCAGAAAATTACCAGCTGTGTAACTCTGGACAAGTCATTAAAACTTGTTTGCCTCATTTTCCTCATCTGTTAAGTCAGGTAAAGAAATAAATAACAAATAACTCCAGTATCTTTGTCAAGAAAACCCCAAAAAGGGGACTGAAAAATGATGAGATGACAACAAATAATGATCAAAATTTAATTTCATTTTATGATATGTAGACATTCTCCACCAAAGTCTTGTCCCGATGTCTAATAATGGGATGGAGATGACCCCAGATTCTTGGAGTTATTCCCCA
Source organism: Petaurus breviceps papuanus (assembly GCF_028583685.1). NCBI lineage: Eukaryota > Metazoa > Chordata > Mammalia > Diprotodontia > Petauridae > Petaurus > Petaurus breviceps. The sequence continues at coordinate 11,968,647 of NW_027185664.1, forward strand.
TATAATTCAAGCTCTGACAGAGTCTACTATGCTGAGAGAAAATAACAACATCAACGACAACTTTTTATATGATTCTAGGTGTTTTTGTTGCCTTTCTGAGGATTAGCCTAGATAAGTTTGTAGAGTTGGTGATTCACACTTGGTCATGATTTCTTTACCCATGGAAACAGCTGAAATCAATAATTCAAAAAAAGATTTATTAAATGTCTGCCCTTATGTACTATGTTTTGTGCTAAATCCTTTGATAGTACATGGAAAATTAATATAAGGGTTGGAATAAAGCATATAGGTCAATAATTATTTATGTTCTTTGTAAATTAAAAAAAGTCAATTTTTCCCATGCTTGATGCCTCAAAGAACTGTAACTTCTGTTGTCTCCAATGTGGAATACACACACACATATACATACACACACATATATACATATACACACACACATATACATAAATATATACACCAATACACACATGCATACATGCATATGCCCATAAATATGCCCACAAATGCATTATATATACAAAAGGCACACATATATGAACATACAATATCCAAGATATATATTGCAAGAGGTATATATACATATATGCATACATAAAAATATATGTATATATGTATACATATATGAGTGTGGGGCTTCATATGAGGATAATAGTGATAAAAGAAAATAAAAAAGAAAACATTAATCAAACATACATAAAAATAAACAGAAGATAAGGACAGCTTTGAAAATAATATTTTTAATTTATTATATACATTTTTATTTTTTAAAAGTAGGGTAGAATTCATATACTATCTTCTTTTAGATATACTATCTTTGTATATGGAAATGCTTATGTATTTTTTGGTGTTTGTTCAATTTAGAATTTAAAAAATTAAATTTTTAAAATTGATTTTTAATATCATTCAAAGAAGAATGGGAAAAGGCATTGTGCTAAAAATCAGCTGCAATCTATTATAAATGAGGAATTATGGAAGGAAAATGGTCTAAAGCATACTACCAAATAAATGTAGAGCTGAAAAAAAAACAGTAAAAGTGATACTCTACTGGTATCCTCATGATGTCAAGCCAAGAGTAATCAGTAAAGGCCCTATATGTGTTAGGCATTCACTTTTTGGTAAACTCACAAAAGGATGTAGAGAAGTCACATATAGTGGGAAGTTAATGATACATTGCTATATGCATTGTTGGACAAATTGTCATATCAATGAGATTACAGGTCTTTTGGAGTACTGAACTATATTTGGGCTGAATTAGCCTGAAACTAAACTTTTTATTTCCATTTTACTTTCTCATTGAAAATCACTTTAATAATTTCTTACACGTCCAGAAACAAACATAAAAGGGTCTAATATAGTTAAATTAAAAATTAAGTTAAAATGAACAATAAAAAACCAAATTAATTTTATAATAATTATAAAGACAGTCCCAAGACACAGTGATGCTACCTTTTATAATTTTAGGACTATGTTGCTTCAATTTTATTTTTCTTATTTTTTTAAACAAGTTATTTTTTTTATATTGCAGGAATGTGTTGGTTGAGGGCAAGTGCTAACTCCTGCTCTGTTGTGATCCAGGAGAAATAAAACATATTAAAGTACTGTCATTGTTTTTATTTTTCTTAAGCATGATGTGCCCATTCATTTTGATAAAGCAAATACATCATCTTTTATTTTTTATGAAAATGTCAAAATAGAAGTGACCCTAGGATTTATAAACATAATAGGAAGTAAATACCTGGCAACCTATGACATAATAGCCAAGAAGAGGTCATTCACCTCATTCAGACGAGAAGAGAAGAACATATATTGGACTTAGAGATGGAAGTCTTAGGTTCTAGTTCTCTCTCTTTTACTTCTTAACTATGTGCTCTAGCCAGTTACTGTCTTGCTAGTCCTCAGTTTACTTAAGTATAAAATGAACAAGCTAAACCGAATTAAAAAGAATCCAACTTTTTTGTGAAAGAGGAACTTTTCCCTTTCTGCAAGCCTTGAGATTAATGGATATGGGAATTTGGGGGGAGACATAATGGTAAAGGTTTTCAGTAGATAGCAGAGTGTGGATGTTGTTATTGATTGCAGTTTCTCCATTGGGAAACCCAGCAAACCACAAAGAGATCTACTGAGACATTCTGATATATGTTGAGAGCTCTTAAATAAAATTATTTGTAAGCTTCCCTTTTGGCATGATATTAGTCTCTGAGACCTTGCATAGATTTTTAAAATTGTTCTGTCTACACAAATGTAACCAGACAATGCATTTTAGCATATCACTGAATGACTCTTTTCTCCAACAATGCAGATTCCAATCCATCCATTCTTGTACATTTTGTGAAACCCTTGTCCACGTCCTCCAATAAGTGGACCCTATCTGAGACCTACCTAGTGTTTAGGGATATTTTTTGAGTTCACCTGACATTATGAGAATACAAGTTGTGCATGTGGGTGGTCCATTGGTTATCACTCTTATTTAATAAATATCCACCTTTTTATTGTAAATTTCTTTGTGAACACCCACTATAGAATATCAGACTATTTAATTTGGCAAATGAGTCCGATAAGAAATAGAGCAAGTCAAATCTCACTTGTCTTCAGAATTAATTCACCAGAAAATGGTAAAAAAAAATAAAAGGAAATTGTCATTTTGTTAATTCCTTTGGAGTAGAAGACTTCCATTTATCATATTCTAAGCTACATGATATGATCCCTTAAACTTCTTTCTCGAATTAATTTAATTCAACAAGAATTTATTAAGCACGTATTGTATGCGTAATTACAGTACCAGGCAATGACAATACAAAACCAGAGTGAAAAAAAAATCTGTGTGCTCAAGGAGTTGTTATTCTACTGGGAGATACAACATTTAAACAGTTAAATAATGCGAAATATTTTGAGGAAAGTGAGAAGAACAGCAGTTGATGTTTTGCCCATTTATGGGTTACCATAGATAAAATTGTCCATTATGCAGGGATTGATGTCTAATAGTAAATCCCTCACAGGCAGTATAGTATTTTATATAGAATGCTAGCATTGCAATCAGAAAATCTGACTTTAAATTCTGACAGCAACACTTATTAGGTATGTAGTCATATATAAGACAAAGTCCTCTTAGATTCTCGATTTCTTTATCTGTAAAATGGGGACAATAATATTCATTATTTTCCTATGTTGTTGTGAGGAAAGCACTCTACAAATAATGAAGTACTATGGTCCCAAAGTATCTTGAAAAGTTGAGATGAAAAATCAGTTGAACTCCTTCATACCATCAGCTCTTATTCTATGTCTGTTCCATTTTGACCTGTTCTTATGTGATGATAATTTTAAAGTGTGATTTCTTCACATGCCATGTCAGGGCAGGCCACAGGTACTCGAATGACTTATGGTGACTTTATTGCCAAGGATCATATTTTCTATTTCCTGGCGAATTATACTGAAGGACAAGTTTAGCACAATGGCTTGCAGGAAGTCAAAGCAGATAAAATGTCTGTTGAAATTAAACGAATCGCCACCTGTGGGCCTTTAAAAAATAAGACTTAATTCTGTGATTTATGGAAATTAAGTAACTCAGTGATCGCACTTCTAGAATGGAGGTATTGGACTAGATGATCTCTAAGGTTCCTCCTTAAGCATTATCTTCAATTGGGGCAGTGCTGAGCACCAGCCACCATCCCATAACTTGGGTCCCACATGCAACATTATCTTTAATAGCTCATTGAACCTACAGTCGTGCTCTGGGCATCTCCAGTTACTGAGATAAAAGTATCTGTTTTATCTCTAGTAGGATCAGGCACATCAACTGTGTGTCTATTGATGCAAGAATTTTTGAAAAATGGATTTTTTAATATTTATGATTATTTTCTATAATTTCTCCTATCTGTGCAAATATGCTTAAGTGTAATTACAATAAGATATAATTTTATTTTGAAATACAGAGTTTTTCATCCTACTATCTCTATTTTCTTTGCCTTATGAATGAAAAAAAAATCACTGTGACAATTCATGTGTAACTTGCTGCCTCGAGGAATTCTTACATTCCAGTCTTTCTTTAACAGCAACCTAATCAGGATGGTTTTGTGCTGAGCTTTGATCCTCAATGAAAGCAAGTGCTGATTCAAACTGTTTTTTTCCAGCCAGCAGTAGAAGTGGCAGCAGGAGGGCATGCGGTGCCAACTGAAAGGTTAGCCACAGGGAAAATCTTTTTTCTTTTGGCATCCTATATCTTAACACTGACTCTGATCATGGGAGAGGCGCTGAAAGACTTGACTCTCTGACATTAGGTTAGCATGAGGACCTGAGTGGCTTTGGCGGAGTGCGATTTTATCCTTGACCAAATCCATAAAAAGAACATAGAACATATGCCCAGGGAAAGAGACAGATGGCTCATGCCTTAAAAGTGACAGATGTAGATGTAAAAACCCCAAAGTCACTGACCCATCATCTCCTCAATATAGACAATGCTTCCATCTGCACAGTATGCTATTTGTAAATTATTCCATTTGAATTAGTGAAAGGTTTTCTATACCTTGACAGCCCTCCACAAGCTAAGCTTCACTTCCAATTAAGCAATATGCATAATGATAAATAATAATTACAATGATAATAGAATTTATGTAGCAGTTGAAATTTTGAAAAAAAATATTTTCATGTGTCATTTTATTTAATCTTCATCGCAATCTTGTGCAGTGTGTACTGTTATTATTTCTAAAATACAGATGAGGAAACTGATGCTATGAGAGATTAAATGATTCGCCCAGAGTCATTCAGCAAGTATGTGCCTGAGGCAGGAAAATGAGGATAATAATAACACCTAAATCCCAGGTTTCTTGTGGAGATAAGATGCAGACTTTTATACACAGAGAAATATATACAATGAGTGTGTGTGTGTATATATATATATATATGTATATACACACACAGAAATACACACATTTATACATACACACATATACTTCTATATGTATATATGCATATACAAATATAGAGACAATATACCTTTAGCATATATATAGGTATGTATACATCTGTATATCTCTATCTATAACACATTGCACACCTGCAAATGCTATATAAATTTTAGTTTTTACAATTATTTTTATCAAGTCCAATGATCTATCTGCTATGCTATCTAGATCTAATGCCACTGAACAGAGACCACATTAAGGAAGCTAGGATATCATTTAGTAGACTGAAAAGCAGAGTCTAGTCTCATATAGGAACTGTTTGTATGAGCAATGGTGCCATCTATTACATACCCATGGAG
>NW_027185664.1:11973913-11974426 GCF_028583685.1 Petaurus breviceps papuanus
AAAGAAAGAAAGAAAGAAAGAAAGAAAGAAAGAAAGAAAGAAAGAAATGTAGCCGAATAAGTCCAGGATTATGCAACTGAAGTAATCACCTGCTTCCTGACTTGATCACATTATGGTACTCACAACCTTCCTGCTTCTCCTCCTTTCACTGGGGGTATAGAATTCCAAGGAGTATGAATACACCTGCTGCCTGTATTTGTTTTCTTTTCTTTCTCTACTTTTTGACAGTTTGTTTTGTTTGATTGTTTTGTACCCTTTTAGGTTTTAATCATTCTGGGATTTCTTCTCATATCATTTTCATCATGGCATTATGGAAAACAAAGCAAAAGTAAACAAAAAACACTAGACATGGAGGCAGGAGATGTATATATGAAGAATAATTCCACTAATTATTTGTTGTGGGACCTGGTTCCCCCTTCCCCTTTCTAAGTCTTAATTTCCTTATTAATAATAGAGGCATGGTAATACTGTGTTATCTACCTTACATGTTATTGTCAAAATAAAATTATTTGG
>NW_027185664.1:11974826-11974961 GCF_028583685.1 Petaurus breviceps papuanus
CCCAGGGAATATAAAGACAAAGATGAGATAGACCCTGGTTCTAGTCTATAAGAGTCCACAGACTAGCCAAATAATATCTATCTATCTATCTATCTATCTATCTATCTATCTATCTATCTATCTATCTATCTATCT